>NW_026906251.1:2500-12500 GCF_033807715.1 Cololabis saira
ACCCTAACCCTAACCCTAACCCTAACCCTAACCCTAACCCTAACCCTAACCCTAACCCTAACCCTAACCCTAACCCTAACCCTAACCCTAACCCTAACCCTAACCCTAACCCTAACCCTAACCCTAACCCTAACCCTAACCCTAACCCTAACCCTAACCCTAACCCTAACCCTAACCCTAACCCTAACCCTAACCCTAACCCTAACCCTAACCCTAACCCTAACCCTAACCCTAACCCTAACCCTAACCCTAACCCTAACCCTAACCCTAACCCTAACCCTAACCCTAACCCTAACCCTAACCCTAACCCTAACCCTAACCCTAACCCTAACCCTAACCCTAACCCTAACCCTAACCCTAACCCTAACCCTAACCCTAACCCTAACCCTAACCCTAACCCTAACCCTAACCCTAACCCTAACCCTAACCCTAACCCTAACCCTAACCCTAACCCTAACCCTAACCCTAACCCTAACCCTAACCCTAACCCTAACCCTAACCCTAACCCTAACCCTAACCCTAACCCTAACCCTAACCCTAACCCTAACCCTAACCCTAACCCTAACCCTAACCCTAACCCTAACCCTAACCCTAACCCTAACCCTAACCCTAACCCTAACCCTAACCCTAACCCTAACCCTAACCCTAACCCTAACCCTAACCCTAACCCTAACCCTAACCCTAACCCTAACCCTAACCCTAACCCTAACCCTAACCCTAACCCTAACCCTAACCCTAACCCTAACCCTAACCCTAACCCTAACCCTAACCCTAACCCTAACCCTAACCCTAACCCTAACCCTAACCCTAACCCTAACCCTAACCCTAACCCTAACCCTAACCCTAACCCTAACCCTAACCCTAACCCTTCTCCCACTTCCCAAAGTCGTAGAAGGTCGAGGGTGGGCTCGTTGGAAAGCTAGACCCCTAATTATGTCTGACGCGAGCAGGTTCCGAAGCTCTACGACCTTCCTATCAAAAGTTATTCAAAAAAAACACTTTTTACCCATGATCCTTTGCTCCAATCGCGAAAACGACACCGTCAGCCAGGTTTCGATTTGGGCCGGTGGCCCAAAGGTGGCTTTTACCCCCTATCCTAACCCTAACCCTAACCCTAACCCTAACCCTAACCCTAACCCTAACCCTAACCCTAACCCTAACCCTAACCCTAACCCTAACCCTAACCCTAACCCTAACCCTAACCCTAACCCTAACCCTAACCCTAACCCTAACCCTAACCCTAACCCTAACCCTAACCCTAACCCTAACCCTAACCCTAACCCTAACCCTAACCCTAACCCTAACCCTAACCCTAACCCTAACCCTAACCCTAACCCTAACCCTAACCCTAACCCTAACCCTAACCCTAACCCTAACCCTAACCCTAACCCTAACCCTAACCCTAACCCTAACCCTAACCCTAACCCTAACCCTAACCCTAACCCTAACCCTAACCCTAACCCTAACCCTAACCCTAACCCTAACCCTAACCCTAACCCTAACCCTAACCCTAACCCTAACCCTAACCCTAACCCTAACCCTAACCCTAACCCTAACCCTAACCCTAACCCTAACCCTAACCCTAACCCTAACCCTAACCCTAACCCTAACCCTAACCCTAACCCTAACCCTAACCCTAACCCTAACCCTAACCCTAACCCTAACCCTAACCCTAACCCTAACCCTAACCCTAACCCTAACCCTAACCCTAACCCTAACCCTAACCCTAACCCTAACCCTAACCCTAACCCTAACCCTAACCCTAACCCTAACCCTAACCCTAACCCTAACCCTAACCCTAACCCTAACCCTAACCCTAACCCTAACCCTAACCCTAACCCTAACCCTAACCCTAACCCTAACCCTAACCCTAACCCTAACCCTAACCCTAACCCTAACCCTAACCCTAACCCTAACCCTAACCCTAACCCTAACCCTAACCCTAACCCTAACCCTAACCCTAACCCTAACCCTAACCCTAACCCTAACCCTAACCCTAACCCTAACCCTAACCCTAACCCTAACCCTAACCCTAACCCTAACCCTAACCCTAACCCTAACCCTAACCCTAACCCTAACCCTAACCCTAACCCTAACCCTAACCCTAACCCTAACCCTAACCCTAACCCTAACCCTAACCCTAACCCTAACCCTAACCCTAACCCTAACCCTAACCCTAACCCTAACCCTAACCCTAACCCTAACCCTAACCCTAACCCTAACCCTAACCCTAACCCTAACCCTAACCCTAACCCTAACCCTAACCCTAACCCTAACCCTAACCCTAACCCTAACCCTAACCCTAACCCTAACCCTAACCCTAACCCTTCGGATCTCATTACATTCATCTTATAAAACATTTCAGCCACAAGAGATCTTCGGATCTCAGTACATTCACCGTATAAACATTTCAGCCACAAGAGATCTTCGGATCTCATCACATTCATCTTATAAACATTTCAGCCACCTAACCCTAACCCTAACCCTAACCCTGGCCCCAACCCCAACCATAAACTTAAACCTAACCCAAACCATAACCCTAACCCTAACCCAAAACCCTAACCCTAACCCTAACCCTGACCCTAACCCTAACCCTAACCCTGGCCCCAACCCCAACCATAAACTTAAACCTAACCCAAACCATAACCCTAACCCTAACCCAAAACCCTAACCTTAACCCTAACCCAAATCCTAATTTCAACCTTAACCTTAAAGCAAAACCCTAAACTTAAACTAAACCCTAACCTTAACCCTAATCTTAAGCTACACAAACAAACTCTAACCCGAACCCCAAATCCTAAAAACCGCTCCAAAAAAACCCCCCCTCACCTCTCCTCTCTGAACTATCAACCCACCAACCAAACCCCCCCCCCCCCCCTTCTTCTCCCCTTCCAAAACTCACAACTGTCCTCTCATATTACACCCACTAGCCACAGACGAAGACACCGGATCCTCCACAATCCGACTGCACGCATAAGGGGTACCCAGTGACCTTGATTCACCATACAGCACATCTCACATCAAAACTCTGAAACTATTCAGAGGTCTCGCACCATACGCTACTGACAAAAGTACTTTAGTGCATACGGATCTCAACTGGATGTACGATGTGAGAGTGCAACACTACCTTCTGCGAACTCTGGTAACGCCTACCAGCGTTAGGAGGCAGTAGCGTATTGGTTTCCCGCAGGGAGCCGTTGAACACAAACCCTAACCCTAACCCTAACCCTAACCCTAACCCTAACCCTAACCCTAACCCTAACCCTAACCCTAACCCTAACCCTAACCCTAACCCCAACCTGACCCCCCCACCCCAACCCCAAAATCCTAACCTTAACCAGGGTAATTTTGTGAATGTATGAAAAGTTAAAGGGGGTGCCATGTCAAAATTATTTTTTACCAGGAAGTCAAAAATACCCTGATGCCAGGAAATTACCTGAGGTACTTTTTCCAGGAAGATAAAAATACCCTGATGCCAGGAATCACCTGAAGAAGGCACACTTTTGCCGAAACGTCGTGAATATTCAGCCAAAAAATTAAGGGACACAGAAAGACAAGTTTAATTCAATTTGCAAGAATGGAGGGAAAGATGAAAGGACAAAATTCCTATAAAAGGGGAGGGGTTTAGTGGGTAAATTTGGCCGGAAGGCCAGTGCATTTCCGGCTCTCCTCCGGGTGAGCCGGTTCAGTTCCCCTTACCTTACCCGCCCGTGCCTCCGGCCTGTTTCCCACCGGACCCCAAACCTGACCCCAACCTGACCCCAACCTGACCCCCCCACCCCAACCCCAAAATCCTAACCTTAACCAGGGTAATTTTGTGAATGTATGAAAAGTTAAAGGGGGTGCCATGTCAAAATTATTTTTTACCAGGAAGTCAAAAATACCCTGATGCCAGGAAATTACCTGAGGTACTTTTTCCAGGAAGATAAAAATACCCTGATGCCAGGAATCACCTGAAGAAGGCACACTTTTGCCGAAACGTCGTGAATATTCAGCCAAAAAATTAAGGGACACAGAAAGACAAGTTTAATTCAATTTGCAAGAATGGAGGGAAAGATGAAAGGACAAAATTCCTATAAAAGGGGAGGGGTTTAGTGGGTAAATTTGGCCGGAAGGCCAGTGCATTTCCGGCTCTCCTCCGGGTGAGCCGGTTCAGTTCCCCTTACCTAACCCTAACCCTAACCCTAACGGAGCGTCATAGAGCTTCGAAACCCAAATCCGTCGGACACATTTCGGGGTCTAGCTCTCCAACAAGACCAACCCCGAGTCTCTACGACCTTCAGAGGCTGAGATATTTAAGATTTAAACTTTTTTCTGAGATTTTCTCCCACTTCCCAAAGTCGTAGAAGGTCGAGGGCGGGCTCGTTGGAAGGCTAGACCCCGAAATAGGTGTGACGCGACCAGGTTTCGAAGCTCTAGGACCTTCCTATCAAAAGTTATTAGCGGAAGGGTAATTTACCCTTACCTCATTTTACCCCCTTAATCTAACCCTAACCCTAACCCTAACCCTAACCCTAACCCTAACCCTAACCCTAAATCTCCAGAACAGAAGGTCAGAGAGCTTCGAAACCCGAATCCGTCGGATATATTTAGGGGTCTAGCTCTCCAACAAGACCAACCACGAGTCTCTACGACCTTCAGAAGCTGAGATATAAAATATGATTTTTTTTGTTTTTTTCTTTAGATTTTCTCCCACTTCCCAAAGTCGTAGAAGGTCGAGGGTGGGCTCGTTGGAAAGCTAGACCCCTAATTATGTCTGACGCGAGCAGGTTCCGAAGCTCTACGACCTTCCTATCAAAAGTTATTCAAAAAAAACACTTTTTACCCATGATCCTTTGCTCCAATCGCGAAAACGACACCGTTTGAGAAGTAGCTATCACCTAGGAGCCCTATATATACATGCTAAGCTAAGTTATAGCTTGGTTAGCAAGTTTTAGCTCGCTAAGCTAGGCTAAGCTAACTTTGAGCCGGCTCAAAAGTGGCTATTACCCCCTATCCTAACCCTAACCCTAACCCTAACCCTAACCCCTAACCCCTAACCCTAACCCTAACCCTAACCCTAACCCTAACCACTGTTTAGGGGGTCAAATCAAAGATTCCAAAGTGGCACTCAGCCCCTAACCCTAACCCTAACCCTAACCCTAACCCTAACCCTAACCTAAATTATAGCTTGGTTAGCAAGTTTTAGCTTGCTAAGCTAGGCTAAGCTAACTTTGAGCCGGCTCAAAAGTGGCTAAACCCCCCTATCCTAACCCTAACCCTAACCCTAACCCTAACCCTAACCCTAACCCTAACCCTAACCCAAATTTCACAATTATTTTTTTCCAAAAAAACTTTGTTTATAGGTACGTATCG
Organism: Cololabis saira; assembly: GCF_033807715.1. Taxonomy (NCBI): domain Eukaryota; kingdom Metazoa; phylum Chordata; class Actinopteri; order Beloniformes; family Belonidae; genus Cololabis; species Cololabis saira. The sequence goes on from NW_026906251.1 coordinate 7,856, forward strand.
ACTCCAAATGGCCTAAAACGTGCTCCTAAACACTTTCTGGGGGAACTTTTCTCACCAAAACACTTAGTCAAATTTCAGGAAATTATCGCTCCATTCATTTTCAATGCGATACACATTTCCGGTCATAACTTCCGAACGGAAGGTCGTAGAGACTTGGAAACTGCTTCCGTCGAACATAATACGACCACGAGCTTTCCAACGGTACCATCCATGAGCAAATGATCCACTCCTAGCAAAAGTTACAGACCTTTGAACTTGCTTTTCGCTGATTGGACGAGAAGACAAGGTCCCACCCCTTCCTCATTAGTATTCCTGGAATCAGGGTACATGAAAATGGGGGGGTAGCCGAAGTTTCAAGCAAATGATCCACTGTTTAGGGGGTCAAATCAAAGATTCCAAAGTGGCACTCAGCCCCTACCCTAACCCTAACCCTAACCCTAACCCTAACCCTAACCCTAACCCTAACCACTGTTTAGGGGGTCAAATCAAAGATTCCAAAGTGGCACTCAGCCCCTAACCCTAACCCTAACCCTAACCCTAACCCTAACCTAAATTATAGCTTGGTTAGCAAGTTTTAGCTTGCTAAGCTAGGCTAAGCTAACTTTGAGCCGGCTCAAAAGTGGCTAAACCCCCCTATCCTAACCCTAACCCTAACCCTAACCACTAACCCTAAATTTCAGGAAATTTTCGTCAAATTTCACAATTATTTTTCCCAAAAAAACTTTGTTTATAGGTACGTATCGACTCCAAATGGCCTAAAACGTGCTCCTAAACACTTTCTGGGGGAACTTTTTTCACCAAAACACTTGGTCAAATTTCAGGAAATTTTCGCTCCATTCATTTTCAATGCGATACACATTTCCGGTCATAACGTTCGAACGGAAGGTCGTAGAGACTTGGAAACTGCTTCCGTCGAACATAATACGACCACGAGCTTTCCAACGGTACCATCCATGAGCAAATGATCCACTCCTAGCAAAAGTTACAGACCTTTGAACTTGCTTTTCGCTGATTGGACGAGAAGACAAGGTCCCACCCCTTCCTCATTAGTATTACTGGAATCAGGGTACCCGAAAATGGGGGGGTAGCCGAAGTGTAGAGCAAATGATCCACTGTTTAGGGGGTCAAATCAAAGATTCCAAAGTGGCACTCTTGCCTAACCCTAACCCTAACCCTAACCCTAACCCTAACCCTAACCCGAACCCGAACCCTAACCCTAACCCTAACCCTAACCCTAACCCTAACCCTAACCCTAACCCTAACCCTACTGAACCTAACCATCTCCTGGGGACTTGCCTGAACTCAAACAGTTGACTTAGTGAAAATCTTAGAAAATTTACAAGTATTTTTCCCCAAAAAAGTTTGTGTAATATAGGTACGTATCGACTCCAAATGGCCTGAAACGTGCTCCTAACTACTTTCTGGGTGAACCTTTTTCACCAAAACACTCGCTCCATTCATTTCCAATGCGATACACATTTCCGGTCATAACTTCCGAACGGAAGGTCGTAGAGACTTGGAAACTGCTTCCGTCGAACATAATACGACCACGAGCTTTCCAACGGTACCATCCATGAGCAAATGATCCACTCCTAGCAAAAGTTACAGACCTTTGAACTTGCTTTTCGCTGATTGGACGAGAAGACAAGGTCCCACCCCTTCCTAATTAGTATTACTGGAATCAGGGTACATGAAAATGGGGGGGTAGCCGAAGTGTAAAGCAAATGATCCACTGTTTAGGGGGTCAAATCAAAGATTCCAAAGTGGCACTCAGCCCCTATCCTAACCCTAACCCTAACCCTAACCCCTAACCCCTAACCCCTAACCCCTAACCCTAACCCTAACCCTAACCCTAACCCTAACCCTAACCCTAACCCTAACCCTAACCCTAACCCTTAGTCATAACCCTAACCCCTGACCCCTAACCTTAACCCTTAACTCTAACCCTAACCCCTGACCCTAACCCTTATCCCAACCACATCCCAGCCTGGATCTACGAAGACATTCACGACTCCACCCACCACCCTCCTCCTTCTTTCTTTCCCTCGTACTGCGTGGGAGCGAGAGGGGGCAGGATAACGGCCCGTCAAGGCGGGGGAGAGACCTGCCCCTATAAGGCAACTCTCCCTGGTCCTGACCCCTCTCAACCAAATGTGGAACTCTCTCAACCAGATGTGGAGCTCCCTCATCCCCACCCTGGACCTGATCCCATCCCAGCCTGGATCTACGAGGACATTCATGACTCCACCCATCACCTCCTCCTTCTTTTACTCCCTCGCTCTGCGTGGGAGTGTGAGAGGGGCAGGATAACGGCCCGTCAAGGCGGGGAAGAGACCTGCCCCTATAAGGCAACTCTTCCTGGTCCTGACCCCTCTCACCCAAATCTGTAATTGACCTGTTGTCTCTCCTCTACTACTAAGCAAACCTAAACTTGTAATTGACCTGTTGTCTCTCTACTACTAATCAAACTTTTAGTGGATAGTACGGTCAAGAGAGCCAAATGGACGACGTGCGCTGGCCTGTCGCATTGCCTTTGGTCCCTGTAAACCACCGAGTCGACGGACGAGGTGGGGGGATCATCGAGAAACCTGAAAAATCTAACCCTATCTTAACCTCTCCCTGTGCAGTTGTACTGAACCTAACCATCTCCTGGGGACTTGCCTGAACTCAAACAGTTGACTTAGTGAAAATCTTAGAAAATTTACAAGTATTTTTCCCAAAAGAAGTTTGTTTAATATAGGTACCTATCGACTCCAAATGGCCTGAAACGTGCTCCTAACTACTTTCTGGGTGAACCTTTTTCACCAAAACACTTAGTCAAATTTCAGGAAATTTTCGTCAAATTTCACAATTATTTTTCCCAAAAAAATTTTGTTTATAGGTACATATCGACTCCAAATGGCCTAAAACGTGCTCCTAAACACTTTCTGTGGGAACTTTTTTCACCAAAACACTTAGTCAAATTTCAGGAAATTATCGCTCCATTCATTTTCAATGCGATACACATTTCCGGTCATAACTTCCGAACCGAAGGTCGTAGAGACTTGGAAACTGCTTCCGTCGAACATAATACGACCACGAGCTTTCCAATGGTACCATCCATGAGCAAATGATCCACTCCTAGCAAAAGTTACAGACCTTTGAACTTGCTTTTCGCTGATTGGACGAGAAGACAAGGTCCCACCCCTTCCTCATTAGTATTACTGGAATCAGGGTACATGAAAATGGGGGGGTAGCCGAAGTGTAGAGCAAATGATCCACTGTTTAGGGGGTCAAATCAAAGATTCCAAAGTGGCACTCAGCCCCTATCCTAACCCTAACCCTAACCCTAACCCTAACCCTAACCCTAACCCTAACCCTAACCCTAACCCTATCCTAACCCTAACCCTAACCCTAACCCTAACCCTAGCCCCTATCCTAACCCTAACCCTAACCCTAACCCTAACCATCTCCTGGGGACTTGCCTGAACTCAAACAGTTGACTTAGTGAAAATCTTAGAAAATTTACAAGTATTTTTCCCAAAAGAAGTTTGTTTATTATAGGTACCTATCGACTCCAAATGGCCTGAAACGTGCTCCTAACTACTTTCTGGGTGAACCTTTTTCACCAAAACACTTAGTCAAATTTCAGGAAATTATCGCTCCATTCATTTTCAATGCGATACACATTTCCGGTCATAACTTCCGAACGGAAGGTCGTAGAGACTTGGAAACTGCTTCCGTCGGACATAATACGACCACGAGCTTTCCAACGGTACCCTCCATGAGCAAATGATCCACTCCTAGCAAAAGTTACAGACCTTTGAACTTGCTTTTCGCTGATTGGACGAGAAGACAAGGTCCCACCCCTTACTCATTAGTATTACTGGAATCAGGGTACCCGAAAATGGGGGGGTAGCCGAAGTGTAGAGCAAATGATCCACTGTTTAGGGGGTCAAATCAAAGATTCCAAAGTGGCACTCTTGCCTTATCCTAACCCTAACCCTAACCCTAACCCTAACCCTAACCCTAACCCTAACCCTAACCCTAACCCTAACCCTAACCCTAACCCTAACCCTAACCCCTAACCCTAACCCTAACCCTAACCCTAACCCTAACCCTAACCCTAACCCTAACCCTAACCCTAACCCTAACCCTAACCCTAACCCTAACCCTAACCCTAACCCTAACCCTAACCCTAACCCTAACCCTAACCCTAACCCTAACCCTAACCCTAACCCTAACCCTAACCCTAACCCTAACCCTAACCCTAACCCTAACCCTAACCCTAACCCTAACCCTAACCCTAACCCTAACCCTAACCCTAACCCTAACCCTAACCCTAACCCTAACCCTAACCCTAACCCTAACCCTAACCCTAACCCTAACCCTAACCCTAACCCTAACCCTAACCCTAACCCTAACCCTAACCCTAACCCTAACCCTAACCCTAACCCTAACCCTAACCCTAACCCTAACCCTAACCCTAACCCTAACCCTAACCCTAACCCTAACCCTAACCCTAACCCTAACCCTAACCCTAACCCTAACCCTAACCCTAACCCTAACCCTAACCCTAACCCTAACCCTAACCCTAACCCTAACCCTAACCCTAACCCTAACCCTAACCCTAACCCTAACCCTAACCCTAACCCTAACCCTAACC
>NW_026906251.1:15000-136642 GCF_033807715.1 Cololabis saira
CCAACCTGACCCCCCCACCCCAACCCCAAAATCCTAACCTTAACCAGGGTAATTTTGTGAATGTATGAAAAGTTAAAGGGGGTGCCATGTCAAAATTATTTTTTACCAGGAAGTCAAAAATACCCTGATGCCAGGAAATTACCTGAGGTACTTTTTCCAGGAAGATAAAAATACCCTGATGCCAGGAATCACCTGAAGAAGGCACACTTTTGCCGAAACGTCGTGAATATTCAGCCAAAAAATTAAGGGACACAGAAAGACAAGTTTAATTCAATTTGCAAGAATGGAGGGAAAGATGAAAGGACAAAATTCCTATAAAAGGGGAGGGGTTTAGTGGGTAAATTTGGCCGGAAGGCCAGTGCATTTCCGGCTCTCCTCCGGGTGAGCCGGTTCAGTTCCCCTTACCTTACCCGCCCGTGCCTCCGGCCTGTTTCCCACCGGACCCCAAACCTGACCCCAACCTGACCCCAACCTGACCCCCCCACCCCAACCCCAAAATCCTAACCTTAACCAGGGTAATTTTGTGAATGTATGAAAAGTTAAAGGGGGTGCCATGTCAAAATTATTTTTTACCAGGAAGTCAAAAATACCCTGATGCCAGGAAATTACCTGAGGTACTTTTTCCAGGAAGATAAAAATACCCTGATGCCAGGAATCACCTGAAGAAGGCACACTTTTGCCGAAACGTCGTGAATATTCAGCCAAAAAATTAAGGGACACAGAAAGACAAGTTTAATTCAATTTGCAAGAATGGAGGGAAAGATGAAAGGACAAAATTCCTATAAAAGGGGAGGGGTTTAGTGGGTAAATTTGGCCGGAAGGCCAGTGCATTTCCGGCTCTCCTCCGGGTGAGCCGGTTTCAGTTCCCCTTACCTAACCCTAACCCTAACCCTAACGGAGCGTCATAGAGCTTCGAAACCCAAATCCGTCGGACACATTTCGGGGTCTAGCTCTCCAACAAGACCAACCCCGAGTCTCTACGACCTTCAGAGGCTGAGATATTTAAGATTTAAACTTTTTTCTGAGATTTTCTCCCACTTCCCAAAGTCGTAGAAGGTCGAGGGCGGGCTCGTTGGAAGGCTAGACCCCGAAATAGGTGTGACGCGACCAGGTTTCGAAGCTCTAGGACCTTCCTATCAAAAGTTATTAGCGGAAGGGTAATTTACCCTTACCTCATTTTACCCCCTTAATCTAACCCTAACCCTAACCCTAACCCTAACCCTAACCCTAACCCTAACCCTAAATCTCCAGAACAGAAGGTCAGAGAGCTTCGAAACCCGAATCCGTCGGATATATTTAGGGGTCTAGCTCTCCAACAAGACCAACCACGAGTCTCTACGACCTTCAGAAGCTGAGATATAAAATATGATTTTTTTTGTTTTTTTCTTTAGATTTTCTCCCACTTCCCAAAGTCGTAGAAGGTCGAGGGTGGGCTCGTTGGAAAGCTAGACCCCTAATTATGTCTGACGCGAGCAGGTTCCGAAGCTCTACGACCTTCCTATCAAAAGTTATTCAAAAAAAACACTTTTTACCCATGATCCTTTGCTCCAATCGCGAAAACGACACCGTTTGAGAAGTAGCTATCACCTAGGAGCCCTATATATACATGCTAAGCTAAGTTATAGCTTGGTTAGCAAGTTTTAGCTCGCTAAGCTAGGCTAAGCTAACTTTGAGCCGGCTCAAAAGTGGCTATTACCCCCTATCCTAACCCTAACCCTAACCCTAACCCTAACCCCTAACCCCTAACCCTAACCCTAACCCTAACCCTAACCCTAACCACTGTTTAGGGGGTCAAATCAAAGATTCCAAAGTGGCACTCAGCCCCTAACCCTAACCCTAACCCTAACCCTAACCCTAACCCTAACCTAAATTATAGCTTGGTTAGCAAGTTTTAGCTTGCTAAGCTAGGCTAAGCTAACTTTGAGCCGGCTCAAAAGTGGCTAAACCCCCCTATCCTAACCCTAACCCTAACCCTAACCCTAACCCTAACCCTAACCCTAACCCTAACCCAAATTTCACAATTATTTTTTTCCAAAAAAACTTTGTTTATAGGTACGTATCGACTCCAAATGGCCTAAAACGTGCTCCTAAACACTTTCTGGGGGAACTTTTCTCACCAAAACACTTAGTCAAATTTCAGGAAATTATCGCTCCATTCATTTTCAATGCGATACACATTTCCGGTCATAACTTCCGAACGGAAGGTCGTAGAGACTTGGAAACTGCTTCCGTCGAACATAATACGACCACGAGCTTTCCAACGGTACCATCCATGAGCAAATGATCCACTCCTAGCAAAAGTTACAGACCTTTGAACTTGCTTTTCGCTGATTGGACGAGAAGACAAGGTCCCACCCCTTCCTCATTAGTATTCCTGGAATCAGGGTACATGAAAATGGGGGGGTAGCCGAAGTTTCAAGCAAATGATCCACTGTTTAGGGGGTCAAATCAAAGATTCCAAAGTGGCACTCAGCCCCTACCCTAACCCTAACCCTAACCCTAACCCTAACCCTAACCCTAACCCTAACCACTGTTTAGGGGGTCAAATCAAAGATTCCAAAGTGGCACTCAGCCCCTAACCCTAACCCTAACCCTAACCCTAACCCTAACCTAAATTATAGCTTGGTTAGCAAGTTTTAGCTTGCTAAGCTAGGCTAAGCTAACTTTGAGCCGGCTCAAAAGTGGCTAAACCCCCCTATCCTAACCCTAACCCTAACCCTAACCACTAACCCTAAATTTCAGGAAATTTTCGTCAAATTTCACAATTATTTTTCCCAAAAAAACTTTGTTTATAGGTACGTATCGACTCCAAATGGCCTAAAACGTGCTCCTAAACACTTTCTGGGGGAACTTTTTTCACCAAAACACTTGGTCAAATTTCAGGAAATTTTCGCTCCATTCATTTTCAATGCGATACACATTTCCGGTCATAACGTTCGAACGGAAGGTCGTAGAGACTTGGAAACTGCTTCCGTCGAACATAATACGACCACGAGCTTTCCAACGGTACCATCCATGAGCAAATGATCCACTCCTAGCAAAAGTTACAGACCTTTGAACTTGCTTTTCGCTGATTGGACGAGAAGACAAGGTCCCACCCCTTCCTCATTAGTATTACTGGAATCAGGGTACCCGAAAATGGGGGGGTAGCCGAAGTGTAGAGCAAATGATCCACTGTTTAGGGGGTCAAATCAAAGATTCCAAAGTGGCACTCTTGCCTAACCCTAACCCTAACCCTAACCCTAACCCTAACCCTAACCCGAACCCGAACCCTAACCCTAACCCTAACCCTAACCCTAACCCTAACCCTAACCCTAACCCTAACCCTACTGAACCTAACCATCTCCTGGGGACTTGCCTGAACTCAAACAGTTGACTTAGTGAAAATCTTAGAAAATTTACAAGTATTTTTCCCCAAAAAAGTTTGTGTAATATAGGTACGTATCGACTCCAAATGGCCTGAAACGTGCTCCTAACTACTTTCTGGGTGAACCTTTTTCACCAAAACACTCGCTCCATTCATTTCCAATGCGATACACATTTCCGGTCATAACTTCCGAACGGAAGGTCGTAGAGACTTGGAAACTGCTTCCGTCGAACATAATACGACCACGAGCTTTCCAACGGTACCATCCATGAGCAAATGATCCACTCCTAGCAAAAGTTACAGACCTTTGAACTTGCTTTTCGCTGATTGGACGAGAAGACAAGGTCCCACCCCTTCCTAATTAGTATTACTGGAATCAGGGTACATGAAAATGGGGGGGTAGCCGAAGTGTAAAGCAAATGATCCACTGTTTAGGGGGTCAAATCAAAGATTCCAAAGTGGCACTCAGCCCCTATCCTAACCCTAACCCTAACCCTAACCCCTAACCCCTAACCCCTAACCCCTAACCCTAACCCTAACCCTAACCCTAACCCTAACCCTAACCCTAACCCTAACCCTAACCCTAACCCTTAGTCATAACCCTAACCCCTGACCCCTAACCTTAACCCTTAACTCTAACCCTAACCCCTGACCCTAACCCTTATCCCAACCACATCCCAGCCTGGATCTACGAAGACATTCACGACTCCACCCACCACCCTCCTCCTTCTTTCTTTCCCTCGTACTGCGTGGGAGCGAGAGGGGGCAGGATAACGGCCCGTCAAGGCGGGGGAGAGACCTGCCCCTATAAGGCAACTCTCCCTGGTCCTGACCCCTCTCAACCAAATGTGGAACTCTCTCAACCAGATGTGGAGCTCCCTCATCCCCACCCTGGACCTGATCCCATCCCAGCCTGGATCTACGAGGACATTCATGACTCCACCCATCACCTCCTCCTTCTTTTACTCCCTCGCTCTGCGTGGGAGTGTGAGAGGGGCAGGATAACGGCCCGTCAAGGCGGGGAAGAGACCTGCCCCTATAAGGCAACTCTTCCTGGTCCTGACCCCTCTCACCCAAATCTGTAATTGACCTGTTGTCTCTCCTCTACTACTAAGCAAACCTAAACTTGTAATTGACCTGTTGTCTCTCTACTACTAATCAAACTTTTAGTGGATAGTACGGTCAAGAGAGCCAAATGGACGACGTGCGCTGGCCTGTCGCATTGCCTTTGGTCCCTGTAAACCACCGAGTCGACGGACGAGGTGGGGGGATCATCGAGAAACCTGAAAAATCTAACCCTATCTTAACCTCTCCCTGTGCAGTTGTACTGAACCTAACCATCTCCTGGGGACTTGCCTGAACTCAAACAGTTGACTTAGTGAAAATCTTAGAAAATTTACAAGTATTTTTCCCAAAAGAAGTTTGTTTAATATAGGTACCTATCGACTCCAAATGGCCTGAAACGTGCTCCTAACTACTTTCTGGGTGAACCTTTTTCACCAAAACACTTAGTCAAATTTCAGGAAATTTTCGTCAAATTTCACAATTATTTTTCCCAAAAAAATTTTGTTTATAGGTACATATCGACTCCAAATGGCCTAAAACGTGCTCCTAAACACTTTCTGTGGGAACTTTTTTCACCAAAACACTTAGTCAAATTTCAGGAAATTATCGCTCCATTCATTTTCAATGCGATACACATTTCCGGTCATAACTTCCGAACCGAAGGTCGTAGAGACTTGGAAACTGCTTCCGTCGAACATAATACGACCACGAGCTTTCCAATGGTACCATCCATGAGCAAATGATCCACTCCTAGCAAAAGTTACAGACCTTTGAACTTGCTTTTCGCTGATTGGACGAGAAGACAAGGTCCCACCCCTTCCTCATTAGTATTACTGGAATCAGGGTACATGAAAATGGGGGGGTAGCCGAAGTGTAGAGCAAATGATCCACTGTTTAGGGGGTCAAATCAAAGATTCCAAAGTGGCACTCAGCCCCTATCCTAACCCTAACCCTAACCCTAACCCTAACCCTAACCCTAACCCTAACCCTAACCCTAACCCTATCCTAACCCTAACCCTAACCCTAACCCTAACCCTAGCCCCTATCCTAACCCTAACCCTAACCCTAACCCTAACCATCTCCTGGGGACTTGCCTGAACTCAAACAGTTGACTTAGTGAAAATCTTAGAAAATTTACAAGTATTTTTCCCAAAAGAAGTTTGTTTATTATAGGTACCTATCGACTCCAAATGGCCTGAAACGTGCTCCTAACTACTTTCTGGGTGAACCTTTTTCACCAAAACACTTAGTCAAATTTCAGGAAATTATCGCTCCATTCATTTTCAATGCGATACACATTTCCGGTCATAACTTCCGAACGGAAGGTCGTAGAGACTTGGAAACTGCTTCCGTCGGACATAATACGACCACGAGCTTTCCAACGGTACCCTCCATGAGCAAATGATCCACTCCTAGCAAAAGTTACAGACCTTTGAACTTGCTTTTCGCTGATTGGACGAGAAGACAAGGTCCCACCCCTTACTCATTAGTATTACTGGAATCAGGGTACCCGAAAATGGGGGGGTAGCCGAAGTGTAGAGCAAATGATCCACTGTTTAGGGGGTCAAATCAAAGATTCCAAAGTGGCACTCTTGCCTTATCCTAACCCTAACCCTAACCCTAACCCTAACCCTAACCCTAACCCAAAGTGGCACTCAGCCCCTATCCTAACCCTAACCCTAACCCTAACCCTAACCCTAACCCTAACCCTAACCCTAGCCCCTATCCTAACCCTAACCCTAACCCTAACCCTAACCATCTCCTGGGGACTTGCCTGAACTCAAACAGTTGACTTAGTGAAAATCTTAGAAAATTTACAAGTATTTTTCCCAAAAGAAGTTTGTTTATTATAGGTACCTATCGACTCCAAATGGCCTGAAACGTGCTCCTAACTACTTTCTGGGTGAACCTTTTTCACCAAAACACTTAGTCAAATTTCAGGAAATTATCGCTCCATTCATTTTCAATGCGATACACATTTCCGGTCATAACTTCCGAACGGAAGGTCGTAGAGACTTGGAAACTGCTTCCGTCGGACATAATACGACCACGAGCTTTCCAACGGTACCCTCCATGAGCAAATGATCCACTCCTAGCAAAAGTTACAGACCTTTGAACTTGCTTTTCGCTGATTGGACGAGAAGACAAGGTCCCACCCCTTACTCATTAGTATTACTGGAATCAGGGTACCCGAAAATGGGGGGGTAGCCGAAGTGTAGAGCAAATGATCCACTGTTTAGGGGGTCAAATCAAAGATTCCAAAGTGGCACTCTTGCCTAACCCTAACCCTAACCCTAACCCTAACCCTAACCCTAACCCTAACCCTAACCCTAACCCTAACCCTAACCCTACTGAACCTAACCATCTCCTGGGGACTTGCCTGAACTCAAACAGTTGACTTAGTGAAAATCTTAGAAAATTTACAAGTATTTTTCCCCAAAAAAGTTTGTGTAATATAGGTACGTATCGACTCCAAATGGCCTGAAACGTGCTCCTAACTACTTTCTGGGTGAACCTTTTTCACCAAAACACTCGCTCCATTCATTTCCAATGCGATACACATTTCCGGTCATAACTTCCGAACGGAAGGTCGTAGAGACTTGGAAACTGCTTCCGTCGAACATAATACGACCACGAGCTTTCCAACGGTACCATCCATGAGCAAATGATCCACTCCTAGCAAAAGTTACAGACCTTTGAACTTGCTTTTCGCTGATTGGACGAGAAGACAAGGTCCCACCCCTTCCTAATTAGTATTACTGGAATCAGGGTACATGAAAATGGGGGGGTAGCCGAAGTGTAAAGCAAATGATCCACTGTTTAGGGGGTCAAATCAAAGATTCCAAAGTGGCACTCAGCCCCTATCCTAACCCTAACCCTAACCCTAACCCCTAACCCCTAACCCTAACCCTAACCCTAACCCTAACCCTAACCCTAACCCTAACCCTAACCCTTAGTCATAACCCTAACCCCTGACCCCTAACCTTAACCCTTAACTCTAACCCTAACCCCTGACCCTAACCCTTATCCCAACCACATCCCAGCCTGGATCTACGAAGACATTCACGACTCCACCCACCACCCTCCTCCTTCTTTCTTTCCCTCGTACTGCGTGGGAGCGAGAGGGGGCAGGATAACGGCCCGTCAAGGCGGGGGAGAGACCTGCCCCTATAAGGCAACTCTCCCTGGTCCTGACCCCTCTCAACCAAATGTGGAACTCTCTCAACCAGATGTGGAGCTCCCTCATCCCCACCCTGGACCTGATCCCATCCCAGCCTGGATCTACGAGGACATTCATGACTCCACCCATCACCTCCTCCTTCTTTTACTCCCTCGCTCTGCGTGGGAGTGTGAGAGGGGCAGGATAACGGCCCGTCAAGGCGGGGAAGAGACCTGCCCCTATAAGGCAACTCTTCCTGGTCCTGACCCCTCTCACCCAAATCTGTAATTGACCTGTTGTCTCTCCTCTACTACTAAGCAAACCTAAACTTGTAATTGACCTGTTGTCTCTCTACTACTAATCAAACTTTTAGTGGATAGTACGGTCAAGAGAGCCAAATGGACGACGTGCGCTGGCCTGTCGCATTGCCTTTGGTCCCTGTAAACCACCGAGTCGACGGACGAGGTGGGGGGATCATCGAGAAACCTGAAAAATCTAACCCTATCTTAACCTCTCCCTGTGCAGTTGTACTGAACCTAACCATCTCCTGGGGACTTGCCTGAACTCAAACAGTTGACTTAGTGAAAATCTTAGAAAATTTACAAGTATTTTTCCCAAAAGAAGTTTGTTTAATATAGGTACCTATCGACTCCAAATGGCCTGAAACGTGCTCCTAACTACTTTCTGGGTGAACCTTTTTCACCAAAACACTTAGTCAAATTTCAGGAAATTTTCGTCAAATTTCACAATTATTTTTCCCAAAAAAATTTTGTTTATAGGTACATATCGACTCCAAATGGCCTAAAACGTGCTCCTAAACACTTTCTGTGGGAACTTTTTTCACCAAAACACTTAGTCAAATTTCAGGAAATTATCGCTCCATTCATTTTCAATGCGATACACATTTCCGGTCATAACTTCCGAACCGAAGGTCGTAGAGACTTGGAAACTGCTTCCGTCGAACATAATACGACCACGAGCTTTCCAATGGTACCATCCATGAGCAAATGATCCACTCCTAGCAAAAGTTACAGACCTTTGAACTTGCTTTTCGCTGATTGGACGAGAAGACAAGGTCCCACCCCTTCCTCATTAGTATTACTGGAATCAGGGTACATGAAAATGGGGGGGTAGCCGAAGTGTAGAGCAAATGATCCACTGTTTAGGGGGTCAAATCAAAGATTCCAAAGTGGCACTCAGCCCCTATCCTAACCCTAACCCTAACCCTAACCCTAACCCTAACCCTAACCCTAACCCTAACCCTATCCTAACCCTAACCCTAACCCTAACCCTAACCCTAACCCTAGCCCCTATCCTAACCCTAACCCTAACCCTAACCCTAACCATCTCCTGGGGACTTGCCTGAACTCAAACAGTTGACTTAGTGAAAATCTTAGAAAATTTACAAGTATTTTTCCCAAAAGAAGTTTGTTTATTATAGGTACCTATCGACTCCAAATGGCCTGAAACGTGCTCCTAACTACTTTCTGGGTGAACCTTTTTCACCAAAACACTTAGTCAAATTTCAGGAAATTATCGCTCCATTCATTTTCAATGCGATACACATTTCCGGTCATAACTTCCGAACGGAAGGTCGTAGAGACTTGGAAACTGCTTCCGTCGGACATAATACGACCACGAGCTTTCCAACGGTACCCTCCATGAGCAAATGATCCACTCCTAGCAAAAGTTACAGACCTTTGAACTTGCTTTTCGCTGATTGGACGAGAAGACAAGGTCCCACCCCTTACTCATTAGTATTACTGGAATCAGGGTACCCGAAAATGGGGGGGTAGCCGAAGTGTAGAGCAAATGATCCACTGTTTAGGGGGTCAAATCAAAGATTCCAAAGTGGCACTCTTGCCTTATCCTAACCCTAACCCTAACCCTAACCCTAACCCTAACCCTAACCCAAAGTGGCACTCAGCCCCTATCCTAACCCTAACCCTAACCCTAACCCTAACCCTAACCCTAACCCTAACCCTAGCCCCTATCCTAACCCTAACCCTAACCCTAACCCTAACCATCTCCTGGGGACTTGCCTGAACTCAAACAGTTGACTTAGTGAAAATCTTAGAAAATTTACAAGTATTTTTCCCAAAAGAAGTTTGTTTATTATAGGTACCTATCGACTCCAAATGGCCTGAAACGTGCTCCTAACTACTTTCTGGGTGAACCTTTTTCACCAAAACACTTAGTCAAATTTCAGGAAATTATCGCTCCATTCATTTTCAATGCGATACACATTTCCGGTCATAACTTCCGAACGGAAGGTCGTAGAGACTTGGAAACTGCTTCCGTCGGACATAATACGACCACGAGCTTTCCAACGGTACCCTCCATGAGCAAATGATCCACTCCTAGCAAAAGTTACAGACCTTTGAACTTGCTTTTCGCTGATTGGACGAGAAGACAAGGTCCCACCCCTTACTCATTAGTATTACTGGAATCAGGGTACCCGAAAATGGGGGGGTAGCCGAAGTGTAGAGCAAATGATCCACTGTTTAGGGGGTCAAATCAAAGATTCCAAAGTGGCACTCTTGCCTTATCCTAACCCTAACCCTAACCCTAACCCTAACCCTAACCCTAACCCTAACCCTAACCCTAACCCTAAATTTCAGGAAATTTTCGCTCCAATCCTTTTTTAATGCGATACACATTTCCGGTCATAACTTCCGAACGGAAGGTCGTAGAGACTTGGAAACTGCTTCCGTCGAACATAATACGACCACGAGCTTTCCAACGGTACCATCCATTAGCAAATGATCCACTCCTAGCAAAAGTTACAGACCTTTGAACTTGCTTTTCGCTGATTGGACGAGAAGACAAGGTCCCACCCCTTCCTCATTAGTATTACTGGAATCAGGGTACATGAAAATGGGGGGGTAGCCGAAGTGTAGAGCAAATGATCCACTGTTTAGGGGGTCAAATCAAAGATTCCAAAGTGGCACTCAGCCCCTATCCTAACCCTAACCCTAACCCTAACCCTAACCCTAACCCTAACCCTATCCTAACCCTAACCCTAACCCTAACCCTAACCCTAACCCTAGCCCCTATCCTAACCCTAACCCTAACCCTAACCCTAACCATCTCCTGGGGACTTGCCTGAACTCAAACAGTTGACTTAGTGAAAATCTTAGAAAATTTACAAGTATTTTTCCCAAAAGAAGTTTGTTTATTATAGGTACCTATCGACTCCAAATGGCCTGAAACGTGCTCCTAACTACTTTCTGGGTGAACCTTTTTCACCAAAACACTTAGTCAAATTTCAGGAAATTATCGCTCCATTCATTTTCAATGCGATACACATTTCCGGTCATAACTTCCGAACGGAAGGTCGTAGAGACTTGGAAACTGCTTCCGTCGGACATAATACGACCACGAGCTTTCCAACGGTACCCTCCATGAGCAAATGATCCACTCCTAGCAAAAGTTACAGACCTTTGAACTTGCTTTTCGCTGATTGGACGAGAAGACAAGGTCCCACCCCTTACTCATTAGTATTACTGGAATCAGGGTACCCGAAAATGGGGGGGTAGCCGAAGTGTAGAGCAAATGATCCACTGTTTAGGGGGTCAAATCAAAGATTCCAAAGTGGCACTCTTGCCTTATCCTAACCCTAACCCTAACCCTAACCCTAACCCTAACCCTAACCCAAAGTGGCACTCAGCCCCTATCCTAACCCTAACCCTAACCCTAACCCTAACCCTAACCCTAACCCTAACCCTAGCCCCTATCCTAACCCTAACCCTAACCCTAACCCTAACCATCTCCTGGGGACTTGCCTGAACTCAAACAGTTGACTTAGTGAAAATCTTAGAAAATTTACAAGTATTTTTCCCAAAAGAAGTTTGTTTATTATAGGTACCTATCGACTCCAAATGGCCTGAAACGTGCTCCTAACTACTTTCTGGGTGAACCTTTTTCACCAAAACACTTAGTCAAATTTCAGGAAATTATCGCTCCATTCATTTTCAATGCGATACACATTTCCGGTCATAACTTCCGAACGGAAGGTCGTAGAGACTTGGAAACTGCTTCCGTCGGACATAATACGACCACGAGCTTTCCAACGGTACCCTCCATGAGCAAATGATCCACTCCTAGCAAAAGTTACAGACCTTTGAACTTGCTTTTCGCTGATTGGACGAGAAGACAAGGTCCCACCCCTTACTCATTAGTATTACTGGAATCAGGGTACCCGAAAATGGGGGGGTAGCCGAAGTGTAGAGCAAATGATCCACTGTTTAGGGGGTCAAATCAAAGATTCCAAAGTGGCACTCTTGCCTTATCCTAACCCTAACCCTAACCCTAACCCTAACCCTAACCCTAACCCTAACCCTAACCCTAACCCTAACCCTAGCTTGCTAAGCTAGGCTAAGCTAACTTTGAGCCGGCTCAAAAGTGGCTATTACCCCCTATCCTAACCCTAACCCTAACCCTAACCCTGGTTAGCAAGTTTTAGCTTGCTAAGCTAGGCTAAGCTAACTTTGAGCCGGCTCAAAGGTGGCTAAACCCCCCTATCCTAACCCTAACCCTAACCCTAAGGTCGTAGAAGGTCAAGGCTGGGCTCGTCGGAAAGCTAGACCGCCAAATTAGGTCTGGTGAAGGTTTCGAAGCTCTAAGACCTTCCTATAAAAAGTCATTCGCGAAAGGTCCCAGGGACCTTACCTCATTTTACCCCCTTAATCTAACCCTAACCCTAACCCTAACCCTAACCCCTAACCCTAACCCTAACCCTAACCCTAGACCGCCGAATTAGGTCTGGTGAAGGTTTCGAAGCTCTAAGACCTTCCTATAAAAAGTTATTCGCGAAAGCTCCCAGGGAGCTTACCTCATTTTACCCCCTTAATCTAACCCTAACCCTAACCCTAACCCTAACCCTAACCCTAACCCTAACCCTAACCCTAGCCCCTATCCTAACCCTAACCCTAACCCTAACCCTAACCCTAACCCTAACCCTAACCCTAACCCTGAGGGAGGCTCCCAAATTTTTACAAACATTATTTTATTATATATTTTTGTATATATATTTTTTTTCCAGAAATCTAAGGGTGGTTCCCACTTTTTTACAAACACGTTACTTTCAGAGATCTAAGGGTTGTTCCCACTTTTGTACAAACAGATATTTCCAGAAATCTAAGGGTGATTCCCACATTTTTACAAACAGATATGATTTCCAGAACTCTAAAGGAGGTTCCCACTTTTGTACAAACAGATATTTCCAGAAATCTAAGGGTGATTCCCACATTTTTACAAACAGATATGATTTCCAGAACTCTAAAGGAGGTTCCCACGTTTTTACAAAGACATATTATTTCCAGAACTCTAAGGGAGGTCCCCACAATTTTACAAACACACAGGAACACACCTTTTTTCTCCAGAACTTAAAGGGGAGTTCCCATATTTTTACAAAATAATTTTTCCAGTACTCTGAGGGTGTCTCCATTTTGTTATAAACTTTGTTTTACTAAGGGATGGTGTGGAAATGGAACGGAGAGATGCGGACGACGTGCGCCGGCCAGTGCATTGCCTTTGAACCCTGTAAACTGCCCAGTCGTCGGACCAGGGTAGGGGGTTCATCGAGATAGCATCAAACAACTAACCCTAACCCTAACCCTAACCCTAACCCTAACCCTGTTTAGGGGGTCAAATCAAAGATTCCAAAGTGGCACTCTTGCCTTATCCTAACCCTAACCCTAAACCCTAACCCTAACCCTAACCCTAACCCTAACAGTTGACTTAGTGAAAATCTTAGAAAATTTACAAGTATTTTTCCCAAAAGAAGTTTGTTTAATATAGGTACCTATCGACTCCAAATGGCCTGAAACGTGCTCCTAACTACTTTCTGGGTGAACCTTTTTCACCAAAACACTTAGTCAAATTTCAGGAAATTTTCGTCAAATTTCACAATTATTTTTTCCCAAAAAAACTTTGTTTATAGGTACGTATCGACTCCAAATGGCCTAAAACGTGCTCCTAAACACTTTCTGGGGGAACTTTTTTCACCAAAACACTTAGTCAAATTTCAGGAAATTATCGCTCCATTCATTTTCAATGCGATACACATTTCCGGTCATAACTTCCGAACGGAAGGTCGTAGAGACTTGGAAACTGCTTCCGTCGAACATAATACGACCACGAGCTTTCCAACGGTACCATCCATGAGCAAATGATCCACTCCTAGCAAAAGTTACAGACCTTTGAACTTGCTTTTCGCTGATTGGACGAGAAGACAAGGTCCCACCCCTTCCTCATTAGTATTACTGGAATCAGGGTACCCGAAAATGGGGGGGTAGCCGAAGTGTAGAGCAAATGATCCACTGTTTAGGGGGTCAAATCAAAGATTCCAAAGTGGCACTCTTGCCCTACCCTAACCCTAACCCTAACCCCTAACCCCTAACCCCTAACCCTAACCCTAACCCTAACCCCTAACCCTAACCCTAACCCTAACCCTAACCCCTAACCCCTAACCCTAACCCTAACCCTAACCCTAAAAATCTAACCCTAACCCTAACCCAAATTTCAGGAAATTATCGCTCCATTCATTTTCAATGCAATACACATTTCCGGTCATAACTTCCGAACGGAAGGTCGTAGAGACTTGGAAACTGCTTCCGTCGAACATAATACGACCACGAGCTTTCCAATGGTACCATCCATGAGCAAATGATCCACTCCTAGCAAAAGTTACAGACCTTTGAACTTGCTTTTCGCTGATTGGACGAGAAGACAAGGTCCCACCCCTTCCTCATTAGTATTCCTGGAATCAGGGTACATGAAAATGGGGGGGTAGCCGAAGTGTCAAGCAAATGATCCACTGTTTAGGGGGTCAAATCAAAGATTCCAAAGTGGCACTCAGCCCCTATCCTAACCCTAACCCTAACCCTAACCCTAACCCTAACCCTAACCCTAACCCTAACCCTATAGCCCATACCTCATTTTACCCCCTTAATCTAACCCTAACCCTAACCCTAACCCTAACCCTAACCCTAACCCTAATAGGTGTGACGCGACCAAGTTTCGTAGCTCTAGGACCTTCCTATCAAAAGTTATTAGCGGAAGGGTAATTTACCCTTACCTCATTTTACCCCCTTAATCTAACCCTAACCCTAACCCTAACCCTAACCCTAACCCTAACCCCTAACCCCTAACCCCTAACCCTAACCCTAACCCTAACCCTAACCCTAACCCTAAAAGTGGCTAAACCCCCCTATCCTAACCCTAACCCTAACCCCTAACCCTAACCCTAACCCTAACCCTAACCCTAACCCTAACCCCTAACCCTAACCCCTAACCCCTAACCCTAACCCTAACCCTAAGGGTGATTCCCACATTTTTACAAACAGATATGATTTCCAGAACTCTAAAGGAGGTTCCCACGTTTTTACAAAGACATATTATTTCCAGAACTCTAAGGGAGGTCCCCACAATTTTACAAACACACAGGAACACACCTTTTTTCTCCAGAACTTAAAGGGGAGTTCCCATATTTTTACAAAATAATTTTTCCAGTACTCTGAGGGTGTCTCCATTTTGTTATGAACTTTGTTTTACTAAGGGATGGTGCGGAAATGGAACGGAGAGATGCGGACGACGTGCGCCGGCCAGTGCATTGCCTTTGAACCCTGTAAACTGCCCAGTCGTCGGACCAGGGTAGGGGGTTCATCGAGATAGCATCAAACAACTAACCCTAACCCTAACCCTAACCCTAAATTTTCGCTCCATTCATTTCCTATGGGGGGACGTTTTGCCCTATATCTCCAGAACAGAAGGTCGGAGAGCTTCGAAACCCGAATCCGTCGGATATATTTAGGGGTCTAGCTCTGCAACAAGACCAACCACGAGTCTCTACGACCTTCGGAAGCTGAGATAAAAAATACGATTTTTTTTTTTTTTTTTTTTAGATTTTCTCCCACTTCCCAAAGTCGTAGAAGGTCGAGGGTGGGCTCGTTGGAAAGCTAGACCCCTAATTATGTCTGACGCGAGCAGGTTCCGAAGCTCTACGACCTTCCTATCAAAAGTTATTCAAAAAAAACACTTTTTACCCATGATCCTTTGCTCCAATCGCGAAAACGACACCGTCAGCCAGGTTTCGATTTGGGCCGGTGGCCCAAAGGTGGCTTTTACCCCCTATCCTAACCCTAACCCTAACCCTAACCCTAACCCTAACCCTAACCCTAACCCTAACCCAATAAAAAGATACAGTTTTTACGTTTGTTTGTTTTCTTCTTGGTTGGTTTTTGATCCTTGCCACGGATCCCCTCTGTCCGTCCTTCTGGTTCTGCTTGGGGTTCGAACCCTCGCCACAGGTGTGGAAGACAACCGTGCTCCCACTGCTCTATCCCTCTTCCCAGTACAGTAGGCTCGTGCACCATATTTAAAATCACAAAAACCTAACCCTAACCCCAACCCCAACCCCAACCCTAACCCTAACCCTAACCCTAACCCTAACCCTAACCCCTAACCCTAACCCTAACCCTAACCCTTAGTCAAATTTCAGGAAATTTTCATCAAATTTCACAATTATTTTTCCCAAAAAAAAACTTTGTTTATAGGTACGTATCGACTCCAAATGGCATAAAACGTGCTCCTAAACACTTTCTGGGGGAACTTTTTTCGCCAAAACACTTAGTCAAATTTCAGGAAATTTTCGCTCCATTCATTTTCAATGCGATACACATTTCCGGTCATAACTTCCGAACGGAAGGTCGTAGAGACTTGGAAACTGCTTCCGTCGAACATAATACGACCACGAGCTTTCCAACGGTACCATCCATTAGCAAATGATCCACTCCTAGCAAAAGTTACAGACCTTTGAACTTGCTTTTCGCTGATTGGACGAGAAGACAAGGTCCCACCCCTTCCTCATTAGTATTACTGGAATCAGGGTACCCGAAAATGGGGGGGTAGCCGAAGTGTAGAGCAAATGATCCACTGTTTAGGGGGTCAAATCAAAGATTCCAAAGTGGCACTCAGCCCCTATCCTAACCCTAACCCTAACCCTAACCCTAACCCTAACCCTAACCCTAACCCTCGGCACAGGTGTGGAAGACAACCGTGCTCCCACTGCTCTATCCCTCTTCCCAGTACAGTAGGCTCGTGCACCATATTTAAAATCACAAAAACCTAACCCTAACCCCAACCCCAACCCTAACCCTAACCCAAAACCCTAACCTTAACCCTAACCCAAATCCTAATTTCAACCTTAACCTTAAAGCAAAACCCTAAACTTAAACTAAACCCTAACCTTAACCCTAATCTTAAGCTACACAAACAAACTCTAACCCGAACCCCAAATCCTAAAAACCGCTCCAAAAAAACCCCCCCTCACCTCTCCTCTCTGAACTATCAACCCACCAACCAAACCCCCCCCCCCCCTTCTTCTCCCCTTCCAAAACTCACAACTGTCCTCTCATATTACACCCACTAGCCACAGACGAAGACACCGGATCCTCCACAATCCGACTGCACGCATAAGGGGTACCCAGTGACCTTGATTCACCATACAGCACATCTCACATCAAAACTCTGAAACTATTCAGAGGTCTCGCACCATACGCTACTGACAAAAGTACTTTAGTGCATACGGATCTCAACTGGATGTACGATGTGAGAGTGCAACACTACCTTCTGCGAACTCTGGTAACGCCTACGAGCGTTAGGAGGCAGTAGCGTATTGGTTTCCCGCAGGGAGCCGTTGAACACAAACCCTAACCCTAACCCTAACCCGTCGGCCAGTGCATTGCCTTTGAACCCTGCAAACTGCCCAGTCGTCGGACGAAGCAGGGGGTTCATCGAGAGAGCTTCAAACATCTAACCAAAATCAGTCATCAGAAAGTGAATCAAACGACTCAAAATGACCTGAATCGTGCTCCCAAACACTTTCTGGAGGGTCGTTTTTGGACAAAACACTTAGTGTAATTTTTACACCTTTTCGCGCCCATTCGTTTCCTATGGGGGGACGTTTTGCCCTATATCTCTTGAACGGACCGTCATAGAGCTTCGAAACCCAAATCCGTCGGACACATTTCGGGGTCTAGCTCTCCAACAAGACCAACCCCGAGTCTCTACGACCTTCAGAGGCTGAGATATTTAAGATTTAAACTTTTTTCTGAGATTTTCTCCCACTTCCCAAAGTCGTAGAAGGTCGAGGGCGGGCTCGTTGGAAGGCTAGTCCCCGAAATAGGTGTGACGCGACCAGGTTTCGAAGCTCTAGGACCTTCCTATCAAAAGTTATTAGCGGAAGGGTAATTTACCCTTACCTCATTTTACCCCCTTAATCTAACCCTAACCCTAACCCTAACCCTAACCCTAACCCGTCGGACATAATACGACCACGAGCTTTCCAACGGTACCATCCATGAGCAAATGATCCACTCCTAGCAAAAGTTACAGACCTTTGAACTTGCTTTTCTCTGATTGGACGAGAAGACAAGGTCCCACCCCTTCCTCATTAGTATTCCTGGAATCAGGGTACCCAAAAATGGGGGGTAGCCGAAGTTTCAAGCAAATGATCCACTGTTTAGGGGGTCAAATCAAAGATTCCAAAGTGGCACTCTTGCCTTACCCTAACCCTAACCCTAACCCTAACCCTAACCCTAACCCTAACCCTAACCCTAACCCTAACCCTAACCCTAGCTTGCTAAGCTAGGCTAAGCTAACTTTGAGCCGGCTCAAAAGTGGCTATTACCCCCTATCCTAACCCTAACCCTAACCCTAACCCTGGTTAGCAAGTTTTAGCTTGCTAAGCTAGGCTAAGCTAACTTTGAGCCGGCTCAAAGGTGGCTAAACCCCCCTATCCTAACCCTAACCCTAACCCTAAGGTCGTAGAAGGTCAAGGCTGGGCTCGTCGGAAAGCTAGACCGCCAAATTAGGTCTGGTGAAGGTTTCGAAGCTCTAAGACCTTCCTATAAAAAGTCATTCGCGAAAGGTCCCAGGGACCTTACCTCATTTTACCCCCTTAATCTAACCCTAACCCTAACCCTAACCCTAACCCCTAACCCTAACCCTAACCCTAACCCTAGACCGCCGAATTAGGTCTGGTGAAGGTTTCGAAGCTCTAAGACCTTCCTATAAAAAGTTATTCGCGAAAGCTCCCAGGGAGCTTACCTCATTTTACCCCCTTAATCTAACCCTAACCCTAACCCTAACCCTAACCCTAACCCTAACCCTAACCCTAACCCTAGCCCCTATCCTAACCCTAACCCTAACCCTAACCCTAACCCTAACCCTAACCCTAACCCTAACCCTGAGGGAGGCTCCCAAATTTTTACAAACATTATTTTATTATATATTTTTGTATATATATTTTTTTTCCAGAAATCTAAGGGTGGTTCCCACTTTTTTACAAACACGTTACTTTCAGAGATCTAAGGGTTGTTCCCACTTTTGTACAAACAGATATTTCCAGAAATCTAAGGGTGATTCCCACATTTTTACAAACAGATATGATTTCCAGAACTCTAAAGGAGGTTCCCACTTTTGTACAAACAGATATTTCCAGAAATCTAAGGGTGATTCCCACATTTTTACAAACAGATATGATTTCCAGAACTCTAAAGGAGGTTCCCACGTTTTTACAAAGACATATTATTTCCAGAACTCTAAGGGAGGTCCCCACAATTTTACAAACACACAGGAACACACCTTTTTTCTCCAGAACTTAAAGGGGAGTTCCCATATTTTTACAAAATAATTTTTCCAGTACTCTGAGGGTGTCTCCATTTTGTTATAAACTTTGTTTTACTAAGGGATGGTGTGGAAATGGAACGGAGAGATGCGGACGACGTGCGCCGGCCAGTGCATTGCCTTTGAACCCTGTAAACTGCCCAGTCGTCGGACCAGGGTAGGGGGTTCATCGAGATAGCATCAAACAACTAACCCTAACCCTAACCCTAACCCTAACCCTAACCCTGTTTAGGGGGTCAAATCAAAGATTCCAAAGTGGCACTCTTGCCTTATCCTAACCCTAACCCTAAACCCTAACCCTAACCCTAACCCTAACCCTAACAGTTGACTTAGTGAAAATCTTAGAAAATTTACAAGTATTTTTCCCAAAAGAAGTTTGTTTAATATAGGTACCTATCGACTCCAAATGGCCTGAAACGTGCTCCTAACTACTTTCTGGGTGAACCTTTTTCACCAAAACACTTAGTCAAATTTCAGGAAATTTTCGTCAAATTTCACAATTATTTTTTCCCAAAAAAACTTTGTTTATAGGTACGTATCGACTCCAAATGGCCTAAAACGTGCTCCTAAACACTTTCTGGGGGAACTTTTTTCACCAAAACACTTAGTCAAATTTCAGGAAATTATCGCTCCATTCATTTTCAATGCGATACACATTTCCGGTCATAACTTCCGAACGGAAGGTCGTAGAGACTTGGAAACTGCTTCCGTCGAACATAATACGACCACGAGCTTTCCAACGGTACCATCCATGAGCAAATGATCCACTCCTAGCAAAAGTTACAGACCTTTGAACTTGCTTTTCGCTGATTGGACGAGAAGACAAGGTCCCACCCCTTCCTCATTAGTATTACTGGAATCAGGGTACCCGAAAATGGGGGGGTAGCCGAAGTGTAGAGCAAATGATCCACTGTTTAGGGGGTCAAATCAAAGATTCCAAAGTGGCACTCTTGCCCTACCCTAACCCTAACCCTAACCCCTAACCCCTAACCCCTAACCCTAACCCTAACCCTAACCCCTAACCCTAACCCTAACCCTAACCCTAACCCCTAACCCCTAACCCTAACCCTAACCCTAACCCTAAAAATCTAACCCTAACCCTAACCCAAATTTCAGGAAATTATCGCTCCATTCATTTTCAATGCAATACACATTTCCGGTCATAACTTCCGAACGGAAGGTCGTAGAGACTTGGAAACTGCTTCCGTCGAACATAATACGACCACGAGCTTTCCAATGGTACCATCCATGAGCAAATGATCCACTCCTAGCAAAAGTTACAGACCTTTGAACTTGCTTTTCGCTGATTGGACGAGAAGACAAGGTCCCACCCCTTCCTCATTAGTATTCCTGGAATCAGGGTACATGAAAATGGGGGGGTAGCCGAAGTGTCAAGCAAATGATCCACTGTTTAGGGGGTCAAATCAAAGATTCCAAAGTGGCACTCAGCCCCTATCCTAACCCTAACCCTAACCCTAACCCTAACCCTAACCCTAACCCTAACCCTAACCCTATAGCCCATACCTCATTTTACCCCCTTAATCTAACCCTAACCCTAACCCTAACCCTAACCCTAACCCTAACCCTAATAGGTGTGACGCGACCAAGTTTCGTAGCTCTAGGACCTTCCTATCAAAAGTTATTAGCGGAAGGGTAATTTACCCTTACCTCATTTTACCCCCTTAATCTAACCCTAACCCTAACCCTAACCCTAACCCTAACCCTAACCCCTAACCCCTAACCCCTAACCCTAACCCTAACCCTAACCCTAACCCTAAAAGTGGCTAAACCCCCCTATCCTAACCCTAACCCTAACCCCTAACCCTAACCCTAACCCTAACCCTAACCCTAACCCTAACCCCTAACCCTAACCCCTAACCCCTAACCCTAACCCTAACCCTAAGGGTGATTCCCACATTTTTACAAACAGATATGATTTCCAGAACTCTAAAGGAGGTTCCCACGTTTTTACAAAGACATATTATTTCCAGAACTCTAAGGGAGGTCCCCACAATTTTACAAACACACAGGAACACACCTTTTTTCTCCAGAACTTAAAGGGGAGTTCCCATATTTTTACAAAATAATTTTTCCAGTACTCTGAGGGTGTCTCCATTTTGTTATGAACTTTGTTTTACTAAGGGATGGTGCGGAAATGGAACGGAGAGATGCGGACGACGTGCGCCGGCCAGTGCATTGCCTTTGAACCCTGTAAACTGCCCAGTCGTCGGACCAGGGTAGGGGGTTCATCGAGATAGCATCAAACAACTAACCCTAACCCTAACCCTAACCCTAAATTTTCGCTCCATTCATTTCCTATGGGGGGACGTTTTGCCCTATATCTCCAGAACAGAAGGTCGGAGAGCTTCGAAACCCGAATCCGTCGGATATATTTAGGGGTCTAGCTCTGCAACAAGACCAACCACGAGTCTCTACGACCTTCGGAAGCTGAGATAAAAAATACGATTTTTTTTTTTTTTTTTTTTAGATTTTCTCCCACTTCCCAAAGTCGTAGAAGGTCGAGGGTGGGCTCGTTGGAAAGCTAGACCCCTAATTATGTCTGACGCGAGCAGGTTCCGAAGCTCTACGACCTTCCTATCAAAAGTTATTCAAAAAAAAACACTTTTTACCCATGATCCTTTGCTCCAATCGCGAAAACGACACCGTCAGCCAGGTTTCGATTTGGGCCGGTGGCCCAAAGGTGGCTTTTACCCCCTATCCTAACCCTAACCCTAACCCTAACCCTAACCCTAACCCTAACCCTAACCCTAACCCTAACCCAATAAAAAGATACAGTTTTTACGTTTGTTTGTTTTCTTCTTGGTTGGTTTTTGATCCTTGCCACGGATCCCCTCTGTCCGTCCTTCTGGTTCTGCTTGGGGTTCGAACCCTCGCCACAGGTGTGGAAGACAACCGTGCTCCCACTGCTCTATCCCTCTTCCCAGTACAGTAGGCTCGTGCACCATATTTAAAATCACAAAAACCTAACCCTAACCCCAACCCCAACCCCAACCCTAACCCTAACCCTAACCCTAACCCTAACCCTAACCCCTAACCCTAACCCTAACCCTAACCCTTAGTCAAATTTCAGGAAATTTTCATCAAATTTCACAATTATTTTTCCCAAAAAAAAACTTTGTTTATAGGTACGTATCGACTCCAAATGGCATAAAACGTGCTCCTAAACACTTTCTGGGGGAACTTTTTTCGCCAAAACACTTAGTCAAATTTCAGGAAATTTTCGCTCCATTCATTTTCAATGCGATACACATTTCCGGTCATAACTTCCGAACGGAAGGTCGTAGAGACTTGGAAACTGCTTCCGTCGAACATAATACGACCACGAGCTTTCCAACGGTACCATCCATTAGCAAATGATCCACTCCTAGCAAAAGTTACAGACCTTTGAACTTGCTTTTCGCTGATTGGACGAGAAGACAAGGTCCCACCCCTTCCTCATTAGTATTACTGGAATCAGGGTACCCGAAAATGGGGGGGTAGCCGAAGTGTAGAGCAAATGATCCACTGTTTAGGGGGTCAAATCAAAGATTCCAAAGTGGCACTCAGCCCCTATCCTAACCCTAACCCTAACCCTAACCCTAACCCTAACCCTAACCCTAACCCTCGGCACAGGTGTGGAAGACAACCGTGCTCCCACTGCTCTATCCCTCTTCCCAGTACAGTAGGCTCGTGCACCATATTTAAAATCACAAAAACCTAACCCTAACCCCAACCCCAACCCTAACCCTAACCCAAAACCCTAACCTTAACCCTAACCCAAATCCTAATTTCAACCTTAACCTTAAAGCAAAACCCTAAACTTAAACTAAACCCTAACCTTAACCCTAATCTTAAGCTACACAAACAAACTCTAACCCGAACCCCAAATCCTAAAAACCGCTCCAAAAAAACCCCCCCTCACCTCTCCTCTCTGAACTATCAACCCACCAACCAAACCCCCCCCCCCCCTTCTTCTCCCCTTCCAAAACTCACAACTGTCCTCTCATATTACACCCACTAGCCACAGACGAAGACACCGGATCCTCCACAATCCGACTGCACGCATAAGGGGTACCCAGTGACCTTGATTCACCATACAGCACATCTCACATCAAAACTCTGAAACTATTCAGAGGTCTCGCACCATACGCTACTGACAAAAGTACTTTAGTGCATACGGATCTCAACTGGATGTACGATGTGAGAGTGCAACACTACCTTCTGCGAACTCTGGTAACGCCTACGAGCGTTAGGAGGCAGTAGCGTATTGGTTTCCCGCAGGGAGCCGTTGAACACAAACCCTAACCCTAACCCTAACCCGTCGGCCAGTGCATTGCCTTTGAACCCTGCAAACTGCCCAGTCGTCGGACGAAGCAGGGGGTTCATCGAGAGAGCTTCAAACATCTAACCAAAATCAGTCATCAGAAAGTGAATCAAACGACTCAAAATGACCTGAATCGTGCTCCCAAACACTTTCTGGAGGGTCGTTTTTGGACAAAACACTTAGTGTAATTTTTACACCTTTTCGCGCCCATTCGTTTCCTATGGGGGGACGTTTTGCCCTATATCTCTTGAACGGACCGTCATAGAGCTTCGAAACCCAAATCCGTCGGACACATTTCGGGGTCTAGCTCTCCAACAAGACCAACCCCGAGTCTCTACGACCTTCAGAGGCTGAGATATTTAAGATTTAAACTTTTTTCTGAGATTTTCTCCCACTTCCCAAAGTCGTAGAAGGTCGAGGGCGGGCTCGTTGGAAGGCTAGTCCCCGAAATAGGTGTGACGCGACCAGGTTTCGAAGCTCTAGGACCTTCCTATCAAAAGTTATTAGCGGAAGGGTAATTTACCCTTACCTCATTTTACCCCCTTAATCTAACCCTAACCCTAACCCTAACCCTAACCCTAACCCTAACCCTAACCCTAACCCTAACCCTAACCCTAACCCTAACCCTAACCCTAACCCTAACCCTAACCCTAACCCTAACCCTAACCCTAACCCTAACCCTAACCCTAACCCTAACCCTAACCCTAACCCTAACCCTAACCCTAACCCTAACCCTAACCCTAACCCTAACCCTAACCCTAACCCTAACCCTAAACCCTAACCCTAACCCTAACCCTAACCCTAACCCTAACCCTAACCCTAACCCTAACCCTAACCCTAACCCTAACCCTAAACCCTAACCCTAACCCTAACCCTAACCCTAACCCTAACCCTAACCCTAACCCTAACCCTAACCCTAACCCTAACCCTAACCCTAACCCTAACCCTAACCCTAACCCTAACCCTAACCCTAACCCTAACCCTAACCCTAACCCTAACCCTAACCCTAACCCTAACCCTAACCCTAACCCTAACCCTAACCCTAACCCTAACCCTAACCCTAACCCTAACCCTAACCCTAACCTCTCTCAACCAGATGTGGAGCTCCCTCATCCCCACCCTGGACCTGATCCCATCCCAGCCTGGATCTACGAGGACATTCATGACTCCACCCATCACCTCCTCCTTCTTTTACTCCCTCGCTCTGCGTGGGAGTGTGAGAGGGGCAGGATAACGGCCCGTCAAGGCGGGGAAGAGACCTGCCCCTATAAGGCAACTCTTCCTGGTCCTGACCCCTCTCACCCAAATCTGTAACTGACCTGTTGTCTCTACTACTAATCAAACTTAAACTTGTTCATTGACCTGTTGTCTCCACTATTAATCTAACTTTCAGTGGATAGTACGGTCAAGAGAGCTATGACGACGTGCGCCGGCCTGTGCATTACCTTTGGTCCCTGTAAACCACCGAGTCGACGGACGAGGTGGGGGGATCATCGAGAAACCTGAAAAATCTAACCCTAACCCAACCCTAACCCTAACCCTAACCCTAACCCTAACCCCTAACCCTAACCCTAACCCTAACCCTAACCCTCTCCCTGTGCAGTTGTACTGAACCTAACCATCTCCTGGGGACTTGCCTGAACTCAAACAGTTGACTTAGTGAAAATCTTAGAAAATTTACAAGTATTTTTCCCAAAAGAAGTTTGTTTAATATAGGTACCTATCGACTCCAAATGGCCTGAAACGTGCTCCTAACTACTTTCTGGGTGAACCTTTTTCACCAAAACACCTTGTCAAATTTCAGGAAATTTTCGTCAAATTTCACAATTATTTTTTCCCAAAAAAACTTTGTTTATAGGTACGTATCGACTCCAAATGGCCTAAAACGTGCTCCTAAACACTTTCTGGGGGAACTTTTTTCACCAAAACACTTAGTCAAATTTCAGGAAATTATCGCTCCATTCATTTTCAATGCGATACACATTTCCGGTCATAACTTCCGAACGGAAGGTCGTAGAGACTTGGAAACTGCTTCCGTCGAACATAATACGACCACGAGCTTTCCAACGGTACCATCCATGAGCAAATGATCCACTCCTAGCAAAAGTTACAGACCTTTGAACTTGCTTTTCGCTGATTGGACGAGAAGACAAGGTCCCACCCCTTCCTCATTAGTATTCCTGGAATCAAGGTACATGAAAATGGGGGGGTAGCCGAAGTGTCAAGCAAATGATCCACTGTTTAGGGGGTCAAATCAAAGATTCCAAAGTGGCACTCAGCCCCTATCCTAACCCTAACCCTAACCCTAACCCTAACCCTAACCCTAACCCTAACCCTAACCCTAACCCTAACCCTAACCCTAACCTGGAGGGAGGTTCACACGATTTTACAAACACACATGAAACTTTTTTCTCCAAAACTTAAAGGGACATTCTCACATTTTTACAAGGATTTTTTCCAGAATTTCCACTTCTGTATGAACTTTATTTTTGAAATGGATGGTGAAGAAATGGATCAGAAGAGCCGTGGAGCTGCCCAGTCGTCGGATGAAGGAGGGGATTCTTCGAGGGAACCTCAACAACTAACCATAACCCTAACCCCAACCCTAACCTTAACCCTAAACCCTAATCATTACCCTAACCCCTGACCCCTAACCTTAACCCCTAACCCCAACCCCTAACCCTAACCCTTGACCTCTAACCCTAACCTTAACCCCGAACCCTTGCCCTAACCCCAAACCCTAACCCTTAATCATAAACCTAACCCCTGACCCCTAACCTTAACCCTTAACTCTAACCCTAACCCCTGACCCTAACCCTTATCCCAACCACATCCCAGCCTGGATCTACGAAGACATTCACGACTCCACCAACCACCCTCCTCCTTCTTTCTTTCCCTCGTACTGCGTGGGAGCGAGAGGGGGCAGGATAACGGCCCGTCAAGGCGGGGGAGAGACCTGCCCCTATAAGGCAACTCTCCCTGGTCCTGACCCCTCTCAACCAGATGTGGAACTCTCTCAACCAGATGTGGAGCTCCCTCATCCCCACCCTGGACCTGATCCCATCCCAGCCTGGATCTACGAGGACATTCATGACTCCACCCATCACCTCCTCCTTCTTTTACTCCCTCGCTCTGCGTGGGAGTGTGAGAGGGGCAGGATAACGGCCCGTCAAGGCGGGGAAGAGACCTGCCCCTATAAGGCAACTCTTCCTGGTCCTGACCCCTCTCACCCAAATCTGTAACTGACCTGTTGTCTCTACTACTAATCAAACTTAAACTTGTTCATTGACCTGTTGTCTCCACTATTAATCTAACTTTCAGTGGATAGTACGGTCAAGAGAGCTATGACGACGTGCGCCGGCCTGTGCATTACCTTTGGTCCCTGTAAACCACCGAGTCGACGGACGAGGTGGGGGGATCATCGAGAAACCTGAAAAATCTAACCCTAACCCAACCCTAACCCTAACCCTAACCCTAACCCTAACCCTAACCCCTAACCCTAACCCTAACCCTAACCCTAACCCTCTCCCTGTGCAGTTGTACTGAACCTAACCATCTCCTGGGGACTTGCCTGAACTCAAACAGTTGACTTAGTGAAAATCTTAGAAAATTTACAAGTATTTTTCCCAAAAGAAGTTTGTTTAATATAGGTACCTATCGACTCCAAATGGCCTGAAACGTGCTCCTAACTACTTTCTGGGTGAACCTTTTTCACCAAAACACCTTGTCAAATTTCAGGAAATTTTCGTCAAATTTCACAATTATTTTTTCCCAAAAAAACTTTGTTTATAGGTACGTATCGACTCCAAATGGCCTAAAACGTGCTCCTAAACACTTTCTGGGGGAACTTTTTTCACCAAAACACTTAGTCAAATTTCAGGAAATTATCGCTCCATTCATTTTCAATGCGATACACATTTCCGGTCATAACTTCCGAACGGAAGGTCGTAGAGACTTGGAAACTGCTTCCGTCGAACATAATACGACCACGAGCTTTCCAACGGTACCATCCATGAGCAAATGATCCACTCCTAGCAAAAGTTACAGACCTTTGAACTTGCTTTTCGCTGATTGGACGAGAAGACAAGGTCCCACCCCTTCCTCATTAGTATTCCTGGAATCAAGGTACATGAAAATGGGGGGGTAGCCGAAGTGTCAAGCAAATGATCCACTGTTTAGGGGGTCAAATCAAAGATTCCAAAGTGGCACTCAGCCCCTATCCTAACCCTAACCCTAACCCTAACCCTAACCCTAACCCTAACCCTAACCCTAACCCTAACCCTAACCCTAACCCTAACCCTAACCCTAACCCTAACCCTAACCCTAACCCTAACCCTAACCCTAACCCTAACCCTAACCCTAACCCTAACCCTAACCCTAACCCTAACCCTAACCCTAACCCTAACCCTAACCCTAACCCTAACCCTAACCCTAACCCTAACCCTAACCCTAACCCTAACCCTAACCCTAACCCTAACCCTAACCCTAACCCTAACCCTAACCCTAACCCTAACCCTAACCCTAACCCTAACCCTAACCCTAACCCTAACCCTAACCCTAACCCTAACCCTAACCCTAACCCTAACCCTAACCCTAACCCTAACCCTAACCCTAACCCTAACCCTAACCCTAACCCTAACCCTAACCCTAACCCTAACCCTAACCCTAACCCAAATTTCAGGAAATTATCGCTCCATTCATTTTCAATGCGATACACATTTCCGGTCATAACTTCCGAACGGAAGGTCGTAGAGACTTGGAAACTGCTTCCGTCGAACATAATACGACCACGAGCTTTCCAACGGTACCATCCATGAGCAAATGATCCACTCCTAGCAAAAGTTACAGACCTTTGAACTTGCTTTTCGCTGATTGGACGAGAAGACAAGGTCCCACCCCTTCCTCATTAGTATTACTGGAATCAGGGTACCCGAAAATGGGGGGGTAGCCGAAGTGTAGAGCAAATGATCCACTGTTTAGGGGGTCAAATCAAAGATTCCAAAGTGGCACTCTTGCCCTATCCTAACCCTAACCCTAACCCTAACCCTAACCCTAACCCTAACCCTAACCCTAACCCTAACCCTAACCCTAACCCTAACCCTAACCCTAACCCTAACCCTAACCCTAACCCTAACCCTAACCCTAACCCTAACCCTAACCCTAACCCTAACCCTAACCCTAACCCTAACCCTAACCCTAACCCTAACCCTAACCCTAACCCTAACCCTAACCCTAACCCTAACCCTAACCCTAACCCTAACCCTAACCCTAACCCTCACAACTGTCCTCTCATATTACACCCACTAGCCACAGACGAAGACACCGGATCCTCCACAATCCGACTGCACGCATAAGGGGTACCTAGTGACCTTGATTCACCATACAGCACATCTCACATCAAAACTCTGAAACTATTCAGAGGTCTCGCACCATACGCTACTGACAAAAGTACTTTAGTGCATACGGATCTCAACTGGATGTACGATGTGAGAGTGCAACACTACCTTCTGCGAACTCTGGTAACGCCTACGAGCGTTAGGAGGCAGTAGCGTATTGGTTTCCCGCAGGGAGCCGTTGAACACAAACCCTAACCCTAACCCTAACCCTAACCCTAACCCTAACCCTAACCCTAACCCCTAACCCTAACCCTAACCCTTGTACTGAACCTAACCATCTCCTGGGGACTTGCCTGAACTCAAACAGTTGACTTAGTGAAAATCTTAGAAAATTTACAAGTATTTTTCCCAAAAAAAGTTTGGTTAATATAGGTACCCATCGACTCCAAATGGCCTGAAACGTGCTCCTAACTACTTTCTGGGTGAACCTTTTTCACCAAAACACTTAGTCAAATTTCAGGAAATTATCGCTCCATTCATTTTCAATGCGATACACATTTCCGGTCATAACTTCCGAACGGAAGGTCGTAGAGACTTGGAAACTGCTTCCGTCGAACATAATACGACCACGAGCTTTCCAACGGTACCATCCATGAGCAAATGATCCACTCCTAGCAAAAGTTACAGACCTTTGAACTTGCTTTTCGCTGATTGGACGAGAAGACAAGGTCCCACCCCTTCCTCATTAGTATTACTGGAATCAGGGTACCCGAAAATGGGGGGGTAGCCGAAGTGTAGAGCAAATGATCCACTGTTTAGGGGGTCAAATCAAAGATTCCAAAGTGGCACTCAGCCCCTATCCTAACCCTAACCCTAACCCTAACCCTAACCCTAACCCTAACCCTAACCCTAACCCTAACCCTAACCCTAACCCTAACCCTAACCCTAACCTGGAGCTGCCCAGTCGTCGGATGAAGGAGGGGATTCTTCGAGGGAACCTCAACAACTAACCATAACCCTAACCCCAACCCTAACCTTAACCCTAAACCCTAATCATTACCCTAACCCCTGACCCCTAACCTTAACCCCTAACCCCAACCCCTAACCCTAACCCTTGACCTCTAACCCTAACCTTAACCCCGAACCCTTGCCCTAACCCCAAACCCTAACCCTTAATCATAAACCTAACCCCTGACCCCTAACCTTAACCCTTAACTCTAACCCTAACCCCTGACCCTAACCCTTATCCCAACCACATCCCAGCCTGGATCTACGAAGACATTCACGACTCCACCAACCACCCTCCTCCTTCTTTCTTTCCCTCGTACTGCGTGGGAGCGAGAGGGGGCAGGATAACGGCCCGTCAAGGCGGGGGAGAGACCTGCCCCTATAAGGCAACTCTCCCTGGTCCTGACCCCTCTCAACCAGATGTGGAACTCTCTCAACCAGATGTGGAGCTCCCTCATCCCCACCCTGGACCTGATCCCATCCCAGCCTGGATCTACGAGGACATTCATGACTCCACCCATCACCTCCTCCTTCTTTTACTCCCTCGCTCTGCGTGGGAGTGTGAGAGGGGCAGGATAACGGCCCGTCAAGGCGGGGAAGAGACCTGCCCCTATAAGGCAACTCTTCCTGGTCCTGACCCCTCTCACCCAAATCTGTAACTGACCTGTTGTCTCTACTACTAATCAAACTTAAACTTGTTCATTGACCTGTTGTCTCCACTATTAATCTAACTTTCAGTGGATAGTACGGTCAAGAGAGCTATGACGACGTGCGCCGGCCTGTGCATTACCTTTGGTCCCTGTAAACCACCGAGTCGACGGACGAGGTGGGGGGATCATCGAGAAACCTGAAAAATCTAACCCTAACCCAACCCTAACCCTAACCCTAACCCTAACCCTAACCCTAACCCCTAACCCTAACCCTAACCCTAACCCTAACCCTCTCCCTGTGCAGTTGTACTGAACCTAACCATCTCCTGGGGACTTGCCTGAACTCAAACAGTTGACTTAGTGAAAATCTTAGAAAATTTACAAGTATTTTTCCCAAAAGAAGTTTGTTTAATATAGGTACCTATCGACTCCAAATGGCCTGAAACGTGCTCCTAACTACTTTCTGGGTGAACCTTTTTCACCAAAACACCTTGTCAAATTTCAGGAAATTTTCGTCAAATTTCACAATTATTTTTTCCCAAAAAAACTTTGTTTATAGGTACGTATCGACTCCAAATGGCCTAAAACGTGCTCCTAAACACTTTCTGGGGGAACTTTTTTCACCAAAACACTTAGTCAAATTTCAGGAAATTATCGCTCCATTCATTTTCAATGCGATACACATTTCCGGTCATAACTTCCGAACGGAAGGTCGTAGAGACTTGGAAACTGCTTCCGTCGAACATAATACGACCACGAGCTTTCCAACGGTACCATCCATGAGCAAATGATCCACTCCTAGCAAAAGTTACAGACCTTTGAACTTGCTTTTCGCTGATTGGACGAGAAGACAAGGTCCCACCCCTTCCTCATTAGTATTCCTGGAATCAAGGTACATGAAAATGGGGGGGTAGCCGAAGTGTCAAGCAAATGATCCACTGTTTAGGGGGTCAAATCAAAGATTCCAAAGTGGCACTCAGCCCCTATCCTAACCCTAACCCTAACCCTAACCCTAACCCTAACCCTAACCCTAACCCTAACCCTAACCCTAACCCTAACCCTAACCCTAACCCTAACCCTAACCCTAACCCTAACCCTAACCCTAACCCTAACCCTAACCCTAACCCTAACCCTAACCCTAACCCTAACCCTAACCCTAACCCTAACCCTAACCCTAACCCTAACCCTAACCCTAACCCTAACCCTAACCCTAACCCTAACCCTAACCCTAACCCTAACCCTAACCCTAACCCTAACCCTAACCCTAACCCTAACCCTAACCCTAACCCTAACCCTAACCCTAACCCTAACCCAAACCCTAACCCTTAATCATAAACCTAACCCCTGACCCCTAACCTTAACCCTTAACTCTAACCCTAACCCCTGACCCTAACCCTTATCCCAACCACATCCCAGCCTGGATCTACGAAGACATTCACGACTCCACCAACCACCCTCCTCCTTCTTTCTTTCCCTCGTACTGCGTGGGAGCGAGAGGGGGCAGGATAACGGCCCGTCAAGGCGGGGGAGAGACCTGCCCCTATAAGGCAACTCTCCCTGGTCCTGACCCCTCTCAACCAGATGTGGAACTCTCTCAACCAGATGTGGAGCTCCCTCATCCCCACCCTGGACCTGATCCCATCCCAGCCTGGATCTACGAGGACATTCATGACTCCACCCATCACCTCCTCCTTCTTTTACTCCCTCGCTCTGCGTGGGAGTGTGAGAGGGGCAGGATAACGGCCCGTCAAGGCGGGGAAGAGACCTGCCCCTATAAGGCAACTCTTCCTGGTCCTGACCCCTCTCACCCAAATCTGTAACTGACCTGTTGTCTCTACTACTAATCAAACTTAAACTTGTTCATTGACCTGTTGTCTCCACTATTAATCTAACTTTCAGTGGATAGTACGGTCAAGAGAGCTATGACGACGTGCGCCGGCCTGTGCATTACCTTTGGTCCCTGTAAACCACCGAGTCGACGGACGAGGTGGGGGGATCATCGAGAAACCTGAAAAATCTAACCCTAACCCAACCCTAACCCTAACCCTAACCCTAACCCTAACCCTAACCCCTAACCCTAACCCTAACCCTAACCCTAACCCTCTCCCTGTGCAGTTGTACTGAACCTAACCATCTCCTGGGGACTTGCCTGAACTCAAACAGTTGACTTAGTGAAAATCTTAGAAAATTTACAAGTATTTTTCCCAAAAGAAGTTTGTTTAATATAGGTACCTATCGACTCCAAATGGCCTGAAACGTGCTCCTAACTACTTTCTGGGTGAACCTTTTTCACCAAAACACCTTGTCAAATTTCAGGAAATTTTCGTCAAATTTCACAATTATTTTTTCCCAAAAAAACTTTGTTTATAGGTACGTATCGACTCCAAATGGCCTAAAACGTGCTCCTAAACACTTTCTGGGGGAACTTTTTTCACCAAAACACTTAGTCAAATTTCAGGAAATTATCGCTCCATTCATTTTCAATGCGATACACATTTCCGGTCATAACTTCCGAACGGAAGGTCGTAGAGACTTGGAAACTGCTTCCGTCGAACATAATACGACCACGAGCTTTCCAACGGTACCATCCATGAGCAAATGATCCACTCCTAGCAAAAGTTACAGACCTTTGAACTTGCTTTTCGCTGATTGGACGAGAAGACAAGGTCCCACCCCTTCCTCATTAGTATTCCTGGAATCAAGGTACATGAAAATGGGGGGGTAGCCGAAGTGTCAAGCAAATGATCCACTGTTTAGGGGGTCAAATCAAAGATTCCAAAGTGGCACTCAGCCCCTATCCTAACCCTAACCCTAACCCTAACCCTAACCCTAACCCTAACCCTAACCCTAACCCTAACCTGGAGGGAGGTTCACACGATTTTACAAACACACATGAAACTTTTTTCTCCAAAACTTAAAGGGACATTCTCACATTTTTACAAGGATTTTTTCCAGAATTTCCACTTCTGTATGAACTTTATTTTTGAAATGGATGGTGAAGAAATGGATCAGAAGAGCCGTGGAGCTGCCCAGTCGTCGGATGAAGGAGGGGATTCTTCGAGGGAACCTCAACAACTAACCATAACCCTAACCCCAACCCTAACCTTAACCCTAAACCCTAATCATTACCCTAACCCCTGACCCCTAACCTTAACCCCTAACCCCAACCCCTAACCCTAACCCTTGACCTCTAACCCTAACCTTAACCCCGAACCCTTGCCCTAACCCCAAACCCTAACCCTTAATCATAAACCTAACCCCTGACCCCTAACCTTAACCCTTAACTCTAACCCTAACCCCTGACCCTAACCCTTATCCCAACCACATCCCAGCCTGGATCTACGAAGACATTCACGACTCCACCAACCACCCTCCTCCTTCTTTCTTTCCCTCGTACTGCGTGGGAGCGAGAGGGGGCAGGATAACGGCCCGTCAAGGCGGGGGAGAGACCTGCCCCTATAAGGCAACTCTCCCTGGTCCTGACCCCTCTCAACCAGATGTGGAACTCTCTCAACCAGATGTGGAGCTCCCTCATCCCCACCCTGGACCTGATCCCATCCCAGCCTGGATCTACGAGGACATTCATGACTCCACCCATCACCTCCTCCTTCTTTTACTCCCTCGCTCTGCGTGGGAGTGTGAGAGGGGCAGGATAACGGCCCGTCAAGGCGGGGAAGAGACCTGCCCCTATAAGGCAACTCTTCCTGGTCCTGACCCCTCTCACCCAAATCTGTAACTGACCTGTTGTCTCTACTACTAATCAAACTTAAACTTGTTCATTGACCTGTTGTCTCCACTATTAATCTAACTTTCAGTGGATAGTACGGTCAAGAGAGCTATGACGACGTGCGCCGGCCTGTGCATTACCTTTGGTCCCTGTAAACCACCGAGTCGACGGACGAGGTGGGGGGATCATCGAGAAACCTGAAAAATCTAACCCTAACCCAACCCTAACCCTAACCCTAACCCTAACCCTAACCCTAACCCCTAACCCTAACCCTAACCCTAACCCTAACCCTCTCCCTGTGCAGTTGTACTGAACCTAACCATCTCCTGGGGACTTGCCTGAACTCAAACAGTTGACTTAGTGAAAATCTTAGAAAATTTACAAGTATTTTTCCCAAAAGAAGTTTGTTTAATATAGGTACCTATCGACTCCAAATGGCCTGAAACGTGCTCCTAACTACTTTCTGGGTGAACCTTTTTCACCAAAACACCTTGTCAAATTTCAGGAAATTTTCGTCAAATTTCACAATTATTTTTTCCCAAAAAAACTTTGTTTATAGGTACGTATCGACTCCAAATGGCCTAAAACGTGCTCCTAAACACTTTCTGGGGGAACTTTTTTCACCAAAACACTTAGTCAAATTTCAGGAAATTATCGCTCCATTCATTTTCAATGCGATACACATTTCCGGTCATAACTTCCGAACGGAAGGTCGTAGAGACTTGGAAACTGCTTCCGTCGAACATAATACGACCACGAGCTTTCCAACGGTACCATCCATGAGCAAATGATCCACTCCTAGCAAAAGTTACAGACCTTTGAACTTGCTTTTCGCTGATTGGACGAGAAGACAAGGTCCCACCCCTTCCTCATTAGTATTCCTGGAATCAAGGTACATGAAAATGGGGGGGTAGCCGAAGTGTCAAGCAAATGATCCACTGTTTAGGGGGTCAAATCAAAGATTCCAAAGTGGCACTCAGCCCCTATCCTAACCCTAACCCTAACCCTAACCCTAACCCTAACCCTAACCCTAACCCTAACCCTAACCCTAACCCTAACCCTAACCCTAACCCTAACCTGGAGGGAGGTTCACACGATTTTACAAACACACATGAAACTTTTTTCTCCAAAACTTAAAGGGACATTCTCACATTTTTACAAGGATTTTTTCCAGAATTTCCACTTCTGTATGAACTTTATTTTTGAAATGGATGGTGAAGAAATGGATCAGAAGAGCCGTGGAGCTGCCCAGTCGTCGGATGAAGGAGGGGATTCTTCGAGGGAACCTCAACAACTAACCATAACCCTAACCCCAACCCTAACCTTAACCCTAAACCCTAATCATTACCCTAACCCCTGACCCCTAACCTTAACCCCTAACCCCAACCCCTAACCCTAACCCTTGACCTCTAACCCTAACCTTAACCCCGAACCCTTGCCCTAACCCCAAACCCTAACCCTTAATCATAAACCTAACCCCTGACCCCTAACCTTAACCCTTAACTCTAACCCTAACCCCTGACCCTAACCCTTATCCCAACCACATCCCAGCCTGGATCTACGAAGACATTCACGACTCCACCAACCACCCTCCTCCTTCTTTCTTTCCCTCGTACTGCGTGGGAGCGAGAGGGGGCAGGATAACGGCCCGTCAAGGCGGGGGAGAGACCTGCCCCTATAAGGCAACTCTCCCTGGTCCTGACCCCTCTCAACCAGATGTGGAACTCTCTCAACCAGATGTGGAGCTCCCTCATCCCCACCCTGGACCTGATCCCATCCCAGCCTGGATCTACGAGGACATTCATGACTCCACCCATCACCTCCTCCTTCTTTTACTCCCTCGCTCTGCGTGGGAGTGTGAGAGGGGCAGGATAACGGCCCGTCAAGGCGGGGAAGAGACCTGCCCCTATAAGGCAACTCTTCCTGGTCCTGACCCCTCTCACCCAAATCTGTAACTGACCTGTTGTCTCTACTACTAATCAAACTTAAACTTGTTCATTGACCTGTTGTCTCCACTATTAATCTAACTTTCAGTGGATAGTACGGTCAAGAGAGCTATGACGACGTGCGCCGGCCTGTGCATTACCTTTGGTCCCTGTAAACCACCGAGTCGACGGACGAGGTGGGGGGATCATCGAGAAACCTGAAAAATCTAACCCTAACCCAACCCTAACCCTAACCCTAACCCTAACCCTAACCCTAACCCCTAACCCTAACCCTAACCCTAACCCTAACCCTCTCCCTGTGCAGTTGTACTGAACCTAACCATCTCCTGGGGACTTGCCTGAACTCAAACAGTTGACTTAGTGAAAATCTTAGAAAATTTACAAGTATTTTTCCCAAAAGAAGTTTGTTTAATATAGGTACCTATCGACTCCAAATGGCCTGAAACGTGCTCCTAACTACTTTCTGGGTGAACCTTTTTCACCAAAACACCTTGTCAAATTTCAGGAAATTTT
Source organism: Cololabis saira (assembly GCF_033807715.1). NCBI lineage: Eukaryota > Metazoa > Chordata > Actinopteri > Beloniformes > Belonidae > Cololabis > Cololabis saira. The sequence continues at coordinate 51,788 of NW_026906251.1, forward strand.
CGTCAAATTTCACAATTATTTTTTCCCAAAAAAACTTTGTTTATAGGTACGTATCGACTCCAAATGGCCTAAAACGTGCTCCTAAACACTTTCTGGGGGAACTTTTTTCACCAAAACACTTAGTCAAATTTCAGGAAATTATCGCTCCATTCATTTTCAATGCGATACACATTTCCGGTCATAACTTCCGAACGGAAGGTCGTAGAGACTTGGAAACTGCTTCCGTCGAACATAATACGACCACGAGCTTTCCAACGGTACCATCCATGAGCAAATGATCCACTCCTAGCAAAAGTTACAGACCTTTGAACTTGCTTTTCGCTGATTGGACGAGAAGACAAGGTCCCACCCCTTCCTCATTAGTATTCCTGGAATCAAGGTACATGAAAATGGGGGGGTAGCCGAAGTGTCAAGCAAATGATCCACTGTTTAGGGGGTCAAATCAAAGATTCCAAAGTGGCACTCAGCCCCTATCCTAACCCTAACCCTAACCCTAACCCTAACCCTAACCCTAACCCTAACCCTAACCCTAACCCTAACCCTAACCCTAACCCTAACCCTAACCCTAACCCTAACCCTAACCCTAACCCTAACCCTAACCCTAACCCTAACCCTAACCCTAACCCTAACCCTAACCCTAACCCTAACCCTAACCCTAACCCTAACCCTAACCCTAACCCTAACCCTAACCCTAACCCTAACCCTAACCCTAACCCTAACCCTAACCCTAACCCTAACCCTAACCCTAACCCTAACCCTAACCCTAACCCTAACCCTAACCCTAACCCTAACCCTAACCCTAACCCTAACCCTAACCCTAACCCTAACCCTAACCCTAACCCTAACCCTAACCCTAACCCTAACCCTAACCCTAACCCTAACCCTAACCCTAACCCTAACCCTAACCCTAACCCTAACCCTAACCCTAACCCTAACCCTAACCCTAACCCTAACCCTTAATCATAAACCTAACCCCTGACCCCTAACCTTAACCCTTAACTCTAACCCTAACCCCTGACCCTAACCCTTATCCCAACCACATCCCAGCCTGGATCTACGAAGACATTCACGACTCCACCAACCACCCTCCTCCTTCTTTCTTTCCCTCGTACTGCGTGGGAGCGAGAGGGGGCAGGATAACGGCCCGTCAAGGCGGGGGAGAGACCTGCCCCTATAAGGCAACTCTCCCTGGTCCTGACCCCTCTCAACCAGATGTGGAACTCTCTCAACCAGATGTGGAGCTCCCTCATCCCCACCCTGGACCTGATCCCATCCCAGCCTGGATCTACGAGGACATTCATGACTCCACCCATCACCTCCTCCTTCTTTTACTCCCTCGCTCTGCGTGGGAGTGTGAGAGGGGCAGGATAACGGCCCGTCAAGGCGGGGAAGAGACCTGCCCCTATAAGGCAACTCTTCCTGGTCCTGACCCCTCTCACCCAAATCTGTAACTGACCTGTTGTCTCTACTACTAATCAAACTTAAACTTGTTCATTGACCTGTTGTCTCCACTATTAATCTAACTTTCAGTGGATAGTACGGTCAAGAGAGCTATGACGACGTGCGCCGGCCTGTGCATTACCTTTGGTCCCTGTAAACCACCGAGTCGACGGACGAGGTGGGGGGATCATCGAGAAACCTGAAAAATCTAACCCTAACCCAACCCTAACCCTAACCCTAACCCTAACCCTAACCCTAACCCCTAACCCTAACCCTAACCCTAACCCTAACCCTCTCCCTGTGCAGTTGTACTGAACCTAACCATCTCCTGGGGACTTGCCTGAACTCAAACAGTTGACTTAGTGAAAATCTTAGAAAATTTACAAGTATTTTTCCCAAAAGAAGTTTGTTTAATATAGGTACCTATCGACTCCAAATGGCCTGAAACGTGCTCCTAACTACTTTCTGGGTGAACCTTTTTCACCAAAACACCTTGTCAAATTTCAGGAAATTTTCGTCAAATTTCACAATTATTTTTTCCCAAAAAAACTTTGTTTATAGGTACGTATCGACTCCAAATGGCCTAAAACGTGCTCCTAAACACTTTCTGGGGGAACTTTTTTCACCAAAACACTTAGTCAAATTTCAGGAAATTATCGCTCCATTCATTTTCAATGCGATACACATTTCCGGTCATAACTTCCGAACGGAAGGTCGTAGAGACTTGGAAACTGCTTCCGTCGAACATAATACGACCACGAGCTTTCCAACGGTACCATCCATGAGCAAATGATCCACTCCTAGCAAAAGTTACAGACCTTTGAACTTGCTTTTCGCTGATTGGACGAGAAGACAAGGTCCCACCCCTTCCTCATTAGTATTCCTGGAATCAAGGTACATGAAAATGGGGGGGTAGCCGAAGTGTCAAGCAAATGATCCACTGTTTAGGGGGTCAAATCAAAGATTCCAAAGTGGCACTCAGCCCCTATCCTAACCCTAACCCTAACCCTAACCCTAACCCTAACCCTAACCCTAACCCTAACCCTAACCTGGAGGGAGGTTCACACGATTTTACAAACACACATGAAACTTTTTTCTCCAAAACTTAAAGGGACATTCTCACATTTTTACAAGGATTTTTTCCAGAATTTCCACTTCTGTATGAACTTTATTTTTGAAATGGATGGTGAAGAAATGGATCAGAAGAGCCGTGGAGCTGCCCAGTCGTCGGATGAAGGAGGGGATTCTTCGAGGGAACCTCAACAACTAACCATAACCCTAACCCCAACCCTAACCTTAACCCTAAACCCTAATCATTACCCTAACCCCTGACCCCTAACCTTAACCCCTAACCCCAACCCCTAACCCTAACCCTTGACCTCTAACCCTAACCTTAACCCCGAACCCTTGCCCTAACCCCAAACCCTAACCCTTAATCATAAACCTAACCCCTGACCCCTAACCTTAACCCTTAACTCTAACCCTAACCCCTGACCCTAACCCTTATCCCAACCACATCCCAGCCTGGATCTACGAAGACATTCACGACTCCACCAACCACCCTCCTCCTTCTTTCTTTCCCTCGTACTGCGTGGGAGCGAGAGGGGGCAGGATAACGGCCCGTCAAGGCGGGGGAGAGACCTGCCCCTATAAGGCAACTCTCCCTGGTCCTGACCCCTCTCAACCAGATGTGGAACTCTCTCAACCAGATGTGGAGCTCCCTCATCCCCACCCTGGACCTGATCCCATCCCAGCCTGGATCTACGAGGACATTCATGACTCCACCCATCACCTCCTCCTTCTTTTACTCCCTCGCTCTGCGTGGGAGTGTGAGAGGGGCAGGATAACGGCCCGTCAAGGCGGGGAAGAGACCTGCCCCTATAAGGCAACTCTTCCTGGTCCTGACCCCTCTCACCCAAATCTGTAACTGACCTGTTGTCTCTACTACTAATCAAACTTAAACTTGTTCATTGACCTGTTGTCTCCACTATTAATCTAACTTTCAGTGGATAGTACGGTCAAGAGAGCTATGACGACGTGCGCCGGCCTGTGCATTACCTTTGGTCCCTGTAAACCACCGAGTCGACGGACGAGGTGGGGGGATCATCGAGAAACCTGAAAAATCTAACCCTAACCCAACCCTAACCCTAACCCTAACCCTAACCCTAACCCTAACCCCTAACCCTAACCCTAACCCTAACCCTAACCCTCTCCCTGTGCAGTTGTACTGAACCTAACCATCTCCTGGGGACTTGCCTGAACTCAAACAGTTGACTTAGTGAAAATCTTAGAAAATTTACAAGTATTTTTCCCAAAAGAAGTTTGTTTAATATAGGTACCTATCGACTCCAAATGGCCTGAAACGTGCTCCTAACTACTTTCTGGGTGAACCTTTTTCACCAAAACACCTTGTCAAATTTCAGGAAATTTTCGTCAAATTTCACAATTATTTTTTCCCAAAAAAACTTTGTTTATAGGTACGTATCGACTCCAAATGGCCTAAAACGTGCTCCTAAACACTTTCTGGGGGAACTTTTTTCACCAAAACACTTAGTCAAATTTCAGGAAATTATCGCTCCATTCATTTTCAATGCGATACACATTTCCGGTCATAACTTCCGAACGGAAGGTCGTAGAGACTTGGAAACTGCTTCCGTCGAACATAATACGACCACGAGCTTTCCAACGGTACCATCCATGAGCAAATGATCCACTCCTAGCAAAAGTTACAGACCTTTGAACTTGCTTTTCGCTGATTGGACGAGAAGACAAGGTCCCACCCCTTCCTCATTAGTATTCCTGGAATCAAGGTACATGAAAATGGGGGGGTAGCCGAAGTGTCAAGCAAATGATCCACTGTTTAGGGGGTCAAATCAAAGATTCCAAAGTGGCACTCAGCCCCTATCCTAACCCTAACCCTAACCCTAACCCTAACCCTAACCCTAACCCTAACCCTAACCCTAACCCTAACCCTAACCCTAACCCTAACCCTAACCTGGAGGGAGGTTCACACGATTTTACAAACACACATGAAACTTTTTTCTCCAAAACTTAAAGGGACATTCTCACATTTTTACAAGGATTTTTTCCAGAATTTCCACTTCTGTATGAACTTTATTTTTGAAATGGATGGTGAAGAAATGGATCAGAAGAGCCGTGGAGCTGCCCAGTCGTCGGATGAAGGAGGGGATTCTTCGAGGGAACCTCAACAACTAACCATAACCCTAACCCCAACCCTAACCTTAACCCTAAACCCTAATCATTACCCTAACCCCTGACCCCTAACCTTAACCCCTAACCCCAACCCCTAACCCTAACCCTTGACCTCTAACCCTAACCTTAACCCCGAACCCTTGCCCTAACCCCAAACCCTAACCCTTAATCATAAACCTAACCCCTGACCCCTAACCTTAACCCTTAACTCTAACCCTAACCCCTGACCCTAACCCTTATCCCAACCACATCCCAGCCTGGATCTACGAAGACATTCACGACTCCACCAACCACCCTCCTCCTTCTTTCTTTCCCTCGTACTGCGTGGGAGCGAGAGGGGGCAGGATAACGGCCCGTCAAGGCGGGGGAGAGACCTGCCCCTATAAGGCAACTCTCCCTGGTCCTGACCCCTCTCAACCAGATGTGGAACTCTCTCAACCAGATGTGGAGCTCCCTCATCCCCACCCTGGACCTGATCCCATCCCAGCCTGGATCTACGAGGACATTCATGACTCCACCCATCACCTCCTCCTTCTTTTACTCCCTCGCTCTGCGTGGGAGTGTGAGAGGGGCAGGATAACGGCCCGTCAAGGCGGGGAAGAGACCTGCCCCTATAAGGCAACTCTTCCTGGTCCTGACCCCTCTCACCCAAATCTGTAACTGACCTGTTGTCTCTACTACTAATCAAACTTAAACTTGTTCATTGACCTGTTGTCTCCACTATTAATCTAACTTTCAGTGGATAGTACGGTCAAGAGAGCTATGACGACGTGCGCCGGCCTGTGCATTACCTTTGGTCCCTGTAAACCACCGAGTCGACGGACGAGGTGGGGGGATCATCGAGAAACCTGAAAAATCTAACCCTAACCCAACCCTAACCCTAACCCTAACCCTAACCCTAACCCTAACCCCTAACCCTAACCCTAACCCTAACCCTAACCCTCTCCCTGTGCAGTTGTACTGAACCTAACCATCTCCTGGGGACTTGCCTGAACTCAAACAGTTGACTTAGTGAAAATCTTAGAAAATTTACAAGTATTTTTCCCAAAAGAAGTTTGTTTAATATAGGTACCTATCGACTCCAAATGGCCTGAAACGTGCTCCTAACTACTTTCTGGGTGAACCTTTTTCACCAAAACACCTTGTCAAATTTCAGGAAATTTTCGTCAAATTTCACAATTATTTTTTCCCAAAAAAACTTTGTTTATAGGTACGTATCGACTCCAAATGGCCTAAAACGTGCTCCTAAACACTTTCTGGGGGAACTTTTTTCACCAAAACACTTAGTCAAATTTCAGGAAATTATCGCTCCATTCATTTTCAATGCGATACACATTTCCGGTCATAACTTCCGAACGGAAGGTCGTAGAGACTTGGAAACTGCTTCCGTCGAACATAATACGACCACGAGCTTTCCAACGGTACCATCCATGAGCAAATGATCCACTCCTAGCAAAAGTTACAGACCTTTGAACTTGCTTTTCGCTGATTGGACGAGAAGACAAGGTCCCACCCCTTCCTCATTAGTATTCCTGGAATCAAGGTACATGAAAATGGGGGGGTAGCCGAAGTGTCAAGCAAATGATCCACTGTTTAGGGGGTCAAATCAAAGATTCCAAAGTGGCACTCAGCCCCTATCCTAACCCTAACCCTAACCCTAACCCTAACCCTAACCCTAACCCTAACCCTAACCCTAACCCTAACCCTAACCCTAACCCTAACCCTAACCCTAACCCTAACCCTAACCCTAACCCTAACCCTAACCCTAACCCTAACCCTAACCCTAACCCTAACCCTAACCCTAACCCTAACCCTAACCCTAACCCTAACCCTAACCCTAACCCTAACCCTAACCCTAACCCTAACCCTAACCCTAACCCTAACCCTAACCCTAACCCTAACCCTAACCCTAACCCTAACCCTAACCCTAACCCTAACCCTAACCCTAACCCTAACCCTAACCCTAACCCTAACCCTAACCCTAACCCTAACCCTAACCCTAACCCTAACCCTAACCCTAACCCTAACCCTAACCCTAACCCTAACCCTAACCCTAACCCTAACCCTAACCCTAACCCTAACCCTAACCCTAACCCTAACCCTAACCCTAACCCTAACCCTAACCCTAACCCTAACCCTAACCCTAACCCTAACCTGGAGGGAGGTTCACACGATTTTACAAACACACATGAAACTTTTTTCTCCAAAACTTAAAGGGACATTCTCACATTTTTACAAGGATTTTTTCCAGAATTTCCACTTCTGTATGAACTTTATTTTTGAAATGGATGGTGAAGAAATGGATCAGAAGAGCCGTGGAGCTGCCCAGTCGTCGGATGAAGGAGGGGATTCTTCGAGGGAACCTCAACAACTAACCATAACCCTAACCCCAACCCTAACCTTAACCCTAAACCCTAATCATTACCCTAACCCCTGACCCCTAACCTTAACCCCTAACCCCAACCCCTAACCCTAACCCTTGACCTCTAACCCTAACCTTAACCCCGAACCCTTGCCCTAACCCCAAACCCTAACCCTTAATCATAAACCTAACCCCTGACCCCTAACCTTAACCCTTAACTCTAACCCTAACCCCTGACCCTAACCCTTATCCCAACCACATCCCAGCCTGGATCTACGAAGACATTCACGACTCCACCAACCACCCTCCTCCTTCTTTCTTTCCCTCGTACTGCGTGGGAGCGAGAGGGGGCAGGATAACGGCCCGTCAAGGCGGGGGAGAGACCTGCCCCTATAAGGCAACTCTCCCTGGTCCTGACCCCTCTCAACCAGATGTGGAACTCTCTCAACCAGATGTGGAGCTCCCTCATCCCCACCCTGGACCTGATCCCATCCCAGCCTGGATCTACGAGGACATTCATGACTCCACCCATCACCTCCTCCTTCTTTTACTCCCTCGCTCTGCGTGGGAGTGTGAGAGGGGCAGGATAACGGCCCGTCAAGGCGGGGAAGAGACCTGCCCCTATAAGGCAACTCTTCCTGGTCCTGACCCCTCTCACCCAAATCTGTAACTGACCTGTTGTCTCTACTACTAATCAAACTTAAACTTGTTCATTGACCTGTTGTCTCCACTATTAATCTAACTTTCAGTGGATAGTACGGTCAAGAGAGCTATGACGACGTGCGCCGGCCTGTGCATTACCTTTGGTCCCTGTAAACCACCGAGTCGACGGACGAGGTGGGGGGATCATCGAGAAACCTGAAAAATCTAACCCTAACCCAACCCTAACCCTAACCCTAACCCTAACCCTAACCCTAACCCCTAACCCTAACCCTAACCCTAACCCTAACCCTCTCCCTGTGCAGTTGTACTGAACCTAACCATCTCCTGGGGACTTGCCTGAACTCAAACAGTTGACTTAGTGAAAATCTTAGAAAATTTACAAGTATTTTTCCCAAAAGAAGTTTGTTTAATATAGGTACCTATCGACTCCAAATGGCCTGAAACGTGCTCCTAACTACTTTCTGGGTGAACCTTTTTCACCAAAACACCTTGTCAAATTTCAGGAAATTTTCGTCAAATTTCACAATTATTTTTTCCCAAAAAAACTTTGTTTATAGGTACGTATCGACTCCAAATGGCCTAAAACGTGCTCCTAAACACTTTCTGGGGGAACTTTTTTCACCAAAACACTTAGTCAAATTTCAGGAAATTATCGCTCCATTCATTTTCAATGCGATACACATTTCCGGTCATAACTTCCGAACGGAAGGTCGTAGAGACTTGGAAACTGCTTCCGTCGAACATAATACGACCACGAGCTTTCCAACGGTACCATCCATGAGCAAATGATCCACTCCTAGCAAAAGTTACAGACCTTTGAACTTGCTTTTCGCTGATTGGACGAGAAGACAAGGTCCCACCCCTTCCTCATTAGTATTCCTGGAATCAAGGTACATGAAAATGGGGGGGTAGCCGAAGTGTCAAGCAAATGATCCACTGTTTAGGGGGTCAAATCAAAGATTCCAAAGTGGCACTCAGCCCCTACCCTAACCCTAACCCTAACCCTAACCCTAACCCTAACCCTAACCCTAACCCTAACCCTAACCTGGAGGGAGGTTCACACGATTTTACAAACACACATGAAACTTTTTTCTCCAAAACTTAAAGGGACATTCTCACATTTTTACAAGGATTTTTTCCAGAATTTCCACTTCTGTATGAACTTTATTTTTGAAATGGATGGTGAAGAAATGGATCAGAAGAGCCGTGGAGCTGCCCAGTCGTCGGATGAAGGAGGGGATTCTTCGAGGGAACCTCAACAACTAACCATAACCCTAACCCCAACCCTAACCTTAACCCTAAACCCTAATCATTACCCTAACCCCTGACCCCTAACCTTAACCCCTAACCCCAACCCCTAACCCTAACCCTTGACCTCTAACCCTAACCTTAACCCCGAACCCTTGCCCTAACCCCAAACCCTAACCCTTAATCATAAACCTAACCCCTGACCCCTAACCTTAACCCTTAACTCTAACCCTAACCCCTGACCCTAACCCTTATCCCAACCACATCCCAGCCTGGATCTACGAAGACATTCACGACTCCACCAACCACCCTCCTCCTTCTTTCTTTCCCTCGTACTGCGTGGGAGCGAGAGGGGGCAGGATAACGGCCCGTCAAGGCGGGGGAGAGACCTGCCCCTATAAGGCAACTCTCCCTGGTCCTGACCCCTCTCAACCAGATGTGGAACTCTCTCAACCAGATGTGGAGCTCCCTCATCCCCACCCTGGACCTGATCCCATCCCAGCCTGGATCTACGAGGACATTCATGACTCCACCCATCACCTCCTCCTTCTTTTACTCCCTCGCTCTGCGTGGGAGTGTGAGAGGGGCAGGATAACGGCCCGTCAAGGCGGGGAAGAGACCTGCCCCTATAAGGCAACTCTTCCTGGTCCTGACCCCTCTCACCCAAATCTGTAACTGACCTGTTGTCTCTACTACTAATCAAACTTAAACTTGTTCATTGACCTGTTGTCTCCACTATTAATCTAACTTTCAGTGGATAGTACGGTCAAGAGAGCTATGACGACGTGCGCCGGCCTGTGCATTACCTTTGGTCCCTGTAAACCACCGAGTCGACGGACGAGGTGGGGGGATCATCGAGAAACCTGAAAAATCTAACCCTAACCCAACCCTAACCCTAACCCTAACCCTAACCCTAACCCTAACCCCTAACCCTAACCCTAACCCTAACCCTAACCCTCTCCCTGTGCAGTTGTACTGAACCTAACCATCTCCTGGGGACTTGCCTGAACTCAAACAGTTGACTTAGTGAAAATCTTAGAAAATTTACAAGTATTTTTCCCAAAAGAAGTTTGTTTAATATAGGTACCTATCGACTCCAAATGGCCTGAAACGTGCTCCTAACTACTTTCTGGGTGAACCTTTTTCACCAAAACACCTTGTCAAATTTCAGGAAATTTTCGTCAAATTTCACAATTATTTTTTCCCAAAAAAACTTTGTTTATAGGTACGTATCGACTCCAAATGGCCTAAAACGTGCTCCTAAACACTTTCTGGGGGAACTTTTTTCACCAAAACACTTAGTCAAATTTCAGGAAATTATCGCTCCATTCATTTTCAATGCGATACACATTTCCGGTCATAACTTCCGAACGGAAGGTCGTAGAGACTTGGAAACTGCTTCCGTCGAACATAATACGACCACGAGCTTTCCAACGGTACCATCCATGAGCAAATGATCCACTCCTAGCAAAAGTTACAGACCTTTGAACTTGCTTTTCGCTGATTGGACGAGAAGACAAGGTCCCACCCCTTCCTCATTAGTATTCCTGGAATCAAGGTACATGAAAATGGGGGGGTAGCCGAAGTGTCAAGCAAATGATCCACTGTTTAGGGGGTCAAATCAAAGATTCCAAAGTGGCACTCAGCCCCTATCCTAACCCTAACCCTAACCCTAACCCTAACCCTAACCCTAACCCTAACCCTAACCCTAACCCTAACCCTAACCCTAACCCTAACCTTTCCCAAAAAAACTTTGTTTATAGGTACGTATCGACTCCAAATGGCCTAAAACGTGCTCCTAAACACTTTCTGGGGGAACTTTTTTCACCAAAACACTTAGTCAAATTTCAGGAAATTATCGCTCCATTCATTTTCAATGCGATACACATTTCCGGTCATAACTTCCGAACGGAAGGTCGTAGAGACTTGGAAACTGCTTCCGTCGAACATAATACGACCACGAGCTTTCCAACGGTACCATCCATGAGCAAATGATCCACTCCTAGCAAAAGTTACAGACCTTTGAACTTGCTTTTCGCTGATTGGACGAGAAGACAAGGTCCCACCCCTTCCTCATTAGTATTCCTGGAATCAAGGTACATGAAAATGGGGGGGTAGCCGAAGTGTCAAGCAAATGATCCACTGTTTAGGGGGTCAAATCAAAGATTCCAAAGTGGCACTCAGCCCCTATCCTAACCCTAACCCTAACCCTAACCCTAACCCTAACCCTAACCCTAACCCCTAACCCCTAACCCCTAACCCTAACCCTAACCCTAACCCTAACCCTAACCCTAACCCTAACCCTGGACCTGATCCCATCCCAGCCTGGATCTACGAGGACATTCATGACTCCACCCATCACCTCCTCCTTCTTTTACTCCCTCGCTCTGCGTGGGAGTGTGAGAGGGGCAGGATAACGGCCCGTCAAGGCGGGGAAGAGACCTGCCCCTATAAGGCAACTCTTCCTGGTCCTGACCCCTCTCACCCAAATCTGTAACTGACCTGTTGTCTCTACTACTAATCAAACTTAAACTTGTTCATTGACCTGTTGTCTCCACTATTAATCTAACTTTCAGTGGATAGTACGGTCAAGAGAGCTATGACGACGTGCGCCGGCCTGTGCATTACCTTTGGTCCCTGTAAACCACCGAGTCGACGGACGAGGTGGGGGGATCATCGAGAAACCTGAAAAATCTAACCCTAACCCAACCCTAACCCTAACCCTAACCCTAACCCTAACCCTAACCCCTAACCCTAACCCTAACCCTAACCCTAACCCTCTCCCTGTGCAGTTGTACTGAACCTAACCATCTCCTGGGGACTTGCCTGAACTCAAACAGTTGACTTAGTGAAAATCTTAGAAAATTTACAAGTATTTTTCCCAAAAGAAGTTTGTTTAATATAGGTACCTATCGACTCCAAATGGCCTGAAACGTGCTCCTAACTACTTTCTGGGTGAACCTTTTTCACCAAAACACCTTGTCAAATTTCAGGAAATTTTCGTCAAATTTCACAATTATTTTTTCCCAAAAAAACTTTGTTTATAGGTACGTATCGACTCCAAATGGCCTAAAACGTGCTCCTAAACACTTTCTGGGGGAACTTTTTTCACCAAAACACTTAGTCAAATTTCAGGAAATTATCGCTCCATTCATTTTCAATGCGATACACATTTCCGGTCATAACTTCCGAACGGAAGGTCGTAGAGACTTGGAAACTGCTTCCGTCGAACATAATACGACCACGAGCTTTCCAACGGTACCATCCATGAGCAAATGATCCACTCCTAGCAAAAGTTACAGACCTTTGAACTTGCTTTTCGCTGATTGGACGAGAAGACAAGGTCCCACCCCTTCCTCATTAGTATTCCTGGAATCAAGGTACATGAAAATGGGGGGGTAGCCGAAGTGTCAAGCAAATGATCCACTGTTTAGGGGGTCAAATCAAAGATTCCAAAGTGGCACTCAGCCCCTATCCTAACCCTAACCCTAACCCTAACCCTAACCCTAACCCTAACCCTAACCCTAACCCTAACCTGGAGGGAGGTTCACACGATTTTACAAACACACATGAAACTTTTTTCTCCAAAACTTAAAGGGACATTCTCACATTTTTACAAGGATTTTTTCCAGAATTTCCACTTCTGTATGAACTTTATTTTTGAAATGGATGGTGAAGAAATGGATCAGAAGAGCCGTGGAGCTGCCCAGTCGTCGGATGAAGGAGGGGATTCTTCGAGGGAACCTCAACAACTAACCATAACCCTAACCCCAACCCTAACCTTAACCCTAAACCCTAATCATTACCCTAACCCCTGACCCCTAACCTTAACCCCTAACCCCAACCCCTAACCCTAACCCTTGACCTCTAACCCTAACCTTAACCCCGAACCCTTGCCCTAACCCCAAACCCTAACCCTTAATCATAAACCTAACCCCTGACCCCTAACCTTAACCCTTAACTCTAACCCTAACCCCTGACCCTAACCCTTATCCCAACCACATCCCAGCCTGGATCTACGAAGACATTCACGACTCCACCAACCACCCTCCTCCTTCTTTCTTTCCCTCGTACTGCGTGGGAGCGAGAGGGGGCAGGATAACGGCCCGTCAAGGCGGGGGAGAGACCTGCCCCTATAAGGCAACTCTCCCTGGTCCTGACCCCTCTCAACCAGATGTGGAACTCTCTCAACCAGATGTGGAGCTCCCTCATCCCCACCCTGGACCTGATCCCATCCCAGCCTGGATCTACGAGGACATTCATGACTCCACCCATCACCTCCTCCTTCTTTTACTCCCTCGCTCTGCGTGGGAGTGTGAGAGGGGCAGGATAACGGCCCGTCAAGGCGGGGAAGAGACCTGCCCCTATAAGGCAACTCTTCCTGGTCCTGACCCCTCTCACCCAAATCTGTAACTGACCTGTTGTCTCTACTACTAATCAAACTTAAACTTGTTCATTGACCTGTTGTCTCCACTATTAATCTAACTTTCAGTGGATAGTACGGTCAAGAGAGCTATGACGACGTGCGCCGGCCTGTGCATTACCTTTGGTCCCTGTAAACCACCGAGTCGACGGACGAGGTGGGGGGATCATCGAGAAACCTGAAAAATCTAACCCTAACCCAACCCTAACCCTAACCCTAACCCTAACCCTAACCCTAACCCCTAACCCTAACCCTAACCCTAACCCTAACCCTCTCCCTGTGCAGTTGTACTGAACCTAACCATCTCCTGGGGACTTGCCTGAACTCAAACAGTTGACTTAGTGAAAATCTTAGAAAATTTACAAGTATTTTTCCCAAAAGAAGTTTGTTTAATATAGGTACCTATCGACTCCAAATGGCCTGAAACGTGCTCCTAACTACTTTCTGGGTGAACCTTTTTCACCAAAACACCTTGTCAAATTTCAGGAAATTTTCGTCAAATTTCACAATTATTTTTTCCCAAAAAAACTTTGTTTATAGGTACGTATCGACTCCAAATGGCCTAAAACGTGCTCCTAAACACTTTCTGGGGGAACTTTTTTCACCAAAACACTTAGTCAAATTTCAGGAAATTATCGCTCCATTCATTTTCAATGCGATACACATTTCCGGTCATAACTTCCGAACGGAAGGTCGTAGAGACTTGGAAACTGCTTCCGTCGAACATAATACGACCACGAGCTTTCCAACGGTACCATCCATGAGCAAATGATCCACTCCTAGCAAAAGTTACAGACCTTTGAACTTGCTTTTCGCTGATTGGACGAGAAGACAAGGTCCCACCCCTTCCTCATTAGTATTCCTGGAATCAAGGTACATGAAAATGGGGGGGTAGCCGAAGTGTCAAGCAAATGATCCACTGTTTAGGGGGTCAAATCAAAGATTCCAAAGTGGCACTCAGCCCCTATCCTAACCCTAACCCTAACCCTAACCCTAACCCTAACCCTAACCCTAACCCTAACCCTAACCCTAACCCTAACCCTAACCCTAACCCTAACCCTAACCCTAACCCTAACCCTAACCCTAACCCTAACCCTAACCCTAACCCTAACCCTAACCCTAACCCTAACCCTAACCCTAACCCTAACCCTAACCCTAACCCTAACCCTAACCCTAACCCTAACCCTAACCCTAACCCTAACCCTAACCCTAACCCTAACCCTAACCCTAACCCTAACCCTAACCCTAACCCTAACCCTAACCCTAACCCTAACCCTAACCCTAACCCTAACCCTAACCCTAACCCTAACCCTAACCCTAACCCTAACCCTAACCCTAACCCTAACCCTAACCCTTAATCATAAACCTAACCCCTGACCCCTAACCTTAACCCTTAACTCTAACCCTAACCCCTGACCCTAACCCTTATCCCAACCACATCCCAGCCTGGATCTACGAAGACATTCACGACTCCACCAACCACCCTCCTCCTTCTTTCTTTCCCTCGTACTGCGTGGGAGCGAGAGGGGGCAGGATAACGGCCCGTCAAGGCGGGGGAGAGACCTGCCCCTATAAGGCAACTCTCCCTGGTCCTGACCCCTCTCAACCAGATGTGGAACTCTCTCAACCAGATGTGGAGCTCCCTCATCCCCACCCTGGACCTGATCCCATCCCAGCCTGGATCTACGAGGACATTCATGACTCCACCCATCACCTCCTCCTTCTTTTACTCCCTCGCTCTGCGTGGGAGTGTGAGAGGGGCAGGATAACGGCCCGTCAAGGCGGGGAAGAGACCTGCCCCTATAAGGCAACTCTTCCTGGTCCTGACCCCTCTCACCCAAATCTGTAACTGACCTGTTGTCTCTACTACTAATCAAACTTAAACTTGTTCATTGACCTGTTGTCTCCACTATTAATCTAACTTTCAGTGGATAGTACGGTCAAGAGAGCTATGACGACGTGCGCCGGCCTGTGCATTACCTTTGGTCCCTGTAAACCACCGAGTCGACGGACGAGGTGGGGGGATCATCGAGAAACCTGAAAAATCTAACCCTAACCCAACCCTAACCCTAACCCTAACCCTAACCCTAACCCTAACCCCTAACCCTAACCCTAACCCTAACCCTAACCCTCTCCCTGTGCAGTTGTACTGAACCTAACCATCTCCTGGGGACTTGCCTGAACTCAAACAGTTGACTTAGTGAAAATCTTAGAAAATTTACAAGTATTTTTCCCAAAAGAAGTTTGTTTAATATAGGTACCTATCGACTCCAAATGGCCTGAAACGTGCTCCTAACTACTTTCTGGGTGAACCTTTTTCACCAAAACACCTTGTCAAATTTCAGGAAATTTTCGTCAAATTTCACAATTATTTTTTCCCAAAAAAACTTTGTTTATAGGTACGTATCGACTCCAAATGGCCTAAAACGTGCTCCTAAACACTTTCTGGGGGAACTTTTTTCACCAAAACACTTAGTCAAATTTCAGGAAATTATCGCTCCATTCATTTTCAATGCGATACACATTTCCGGTCATAACTTCCGAACGGAAGGTCGTAGAGACTTGGAAACTGCTTCCGTCGAACATAATACGACCACGAGCTTTCCAACGGTACCATCCATGAGCAAATGATCCACTCCTAGCAAAAGTTACAGACCTTTGAACTTGCTTTTCGCTGATTGGACGAGAAGACAAGGTCCCACCCCTTCCTCATTAGTATTCCTGGAATCAAGGTACATGAAAATGGGGGGGTAGCCGAAGTGTCAAGCAAATGATCCACTGTTTAGGGGGTCAAATCAAAGATTCCAAAGTGGCACTCAGCCCCTATCCTAACCCTAACCCTAACCCTAACCCTAACCCTAACCCTAACCCTAACCCTAACCCTAACCCTAACCTGGAGGGAGGTTCACACGATTTTACAAACACACATGAAACTTTTTTCTCCAAAACTTAAAGGGACATTCTCACATTTTTACAAGGATTTTTTCCAGAATTTCCACTTCTGTATGAACTTTATTTTTGAAATGGATGGTGAAGAAATGGATCAGAAGAGCCGTGGAGCTGCCCAGTCGTCGGATGAAGGAGGGGATTCTTCGAGGGAACCTCAACAACTAACCATAACCCTAACCCCAACCCTAACCTTAACCCTAAACCCTAATCATTACCCTAACCCCTGACCCCTAACCTTAACCCCTAACCCCAACCCCTAACCCTAACCCTTGACCTCTAACCCTAACCTTAACCCCGAACCCTTGCCCTAACCCCAAACCCTAACCCTTAATCATAAACCTAACCCCTGACCCCTAACCTTAACCCTTAACTCTAACCCTAACCCCTGACCCTAACCCTTATCCCAACCACATCCCAGCCTGGATCTACGAAGACATTCACGACTCCACCAACCACCCTCCTCCTTCTTTCTTTCCCTCGTACTGCGTGGGAGCGAGAGGGGGCAGGATAACGGCCCGTCAAGGCGGGGGAGAGACCTGCCCCTATAAGGCAACTCTCCCTGGTCCTGACCCCTCTCAACCAGATGTGGAACTCTCTCAACCAGATGTGGAGCTCCCTCATCCCCACCCTGGACCTGATCCCATCCCAGCCTGGATCTACGAGGACATTCATGACTCCACCCATCACCTCCTCCTTCTTTTACTCCCTCGCTCTGCGTGGGAGTGTGAGAGGGGCAGGATAACGGCCCGTCAAGGCGGGGAAGAGACCTGCCCCTATAAGGCAACTCTTCCTGGTCCTGACCCCTCTCACCCAAATCTGTAACTGACCTGTTGTCTCTACTACTAATCAAACTTAAACTTGTTCATTGACCTGTTGTCTCCACTATTAATCTAACTTTCAGTGGATAGTACGGTCAAGAGAGCTATGACGACGTGCGCCGGCCTGTGCATTACCTTTGGTCCCTGTAAACCACCGAGTCGACGGACGAGGTGGGGGGATCATCGAGAAACCTGAAAAATCTAACCCTAACCCAACCCTAACCCTAACCCTAACCCTAACCCTAACCCTAACCCCTAACCCTAACCCTAACCCTAACCCTAACCCTCTCCCTGTGCAGTTGTACTGAACCTAACCATCTCCTGGGGACTTGCCTGAACTCAAACAGTTGACTTAGTGAAAATCTTAGAAAATTTACAAGTATTTTTCCCAAAAGAAGTTTGTTTAATATAGGTACCTATCGACTCCAAATGGCCTGAAACGTGCTCCTAACTACTTTCTGGGTGAACCTTTTTCACCAAAACACCTTGTCAAATTTCAGGAAATTTTCGTCAAATTTCACAATTATTTTTTCCCAAAAAAACTTTGTTTATAGGTACGTATCGACTCCAAATGGCCTAAAACGTGCTCCTAAACACTTTCTGGGGGAACTTTTTTCACCAAAACACTTAGTCAAATTTCAGGAAATTATCGCTCCATTCATTTTCAATGCGATACACATTTCCGGTCATAACTTCCGAACGGAAGGTCGTAGAGACTTGGAAACTGCTTCCGTCGAACATAATACGACCACGAGCTTTCCAACGGTACCATCCATGAGCAAATGATCCACTCCTAGCAAAAGTTACAGACCTTTGAACTTGCTTTTCGCTGATTGGACGAGAAGACAAGGTCCCACCCCTTCCTCATTAGTATTCCTGGAATCAAGGTACATGAAAATGGGGGGGTAGCCGAAGTGTCAAGCAAATGATCCACTGTTTAGGGGGTCAAATCAAAGATTCCAAAGTGGCACTCAGCCCCTATCCTAACCCTAACCCTAACCCTAACCCTAACCCTAACCCTAACCCTAACCCTAACCCTAACCCTAACCCTAACCCTAACCCTAACCTGGAGGGAGGTTCACACGATTTTACAAACACACATGAAACTTTTTTCTCCAAAACTTAAAGGGACATTCTCACATTTTTACAAGGATTTTTTCCAGAATTTCCACTTCTGTATGAACTTTATTTTTGAAATGGATGGTGAAGAAATGGATCAGAAGAGCCGTGGAGCTGCCCAGTCGTCGGATGAAGGAGGGGATTCTTCGAGGGAACCTCAACAACTAACCATAACCCTAACCCCAACCCTAACCTTAACCCTAAACCCTAATCATTACCCTAACCCCTGACCCCTAACCTTAACCCCTAACCCCAACCCCTAACCCTAACCCTTGACCTCTAACCCTAACCTTAACCCCGAACCCTTGCCCTAACCCCAAACCCTAACCCTTAATCATAAACCTAACCCCTGACCCCTAACCTTAACCCTTAACTCTAACCCTAACCCCTGACCCTAACCCTTATCCCAACCACATCCCAGCCTGGATCTACGAAGACATTCACGACTCCACCAACCACCCTCCTCCTTCTTTCTTTCCCTCGTACTGCGTGGGAGCGAGAGGGGGCAGGATAACGGCCCGTCAAGGCGGGGGAGAGACCTGCCCCTATAAGGCAACTCTCCCTGGTCCTGACCCCTCTCAACCAGATGTGGAACTCTCTCAACCAGATGTGGAGCTCCCTCATCCCCACCCTGGACCTGATCCCATCCCAGCCTGGATCTACGAGGACATTCATGACTCCACCCATCACCTCCTCCTTCTTTTACTCCCTCGCTCTGCGTGGGAGTGTGAGAGGGGCAGGATAACGGCCCGTCAAGGCGGGGAAGAGACCTGCCCCTATAAGGCAACTCTTCCTGGTCCTGACCCCTCTCACCCAAATCTGTAACTGACCTGTTGTCTCTACTACTAATCAAACTTAAACTTGTTCATTGACCTGTTGTCTCCACTATTAATCTAACTTTCAGTGGATAGTACGGTCAAGAGAGCTATGACGACGTGCGCCGGCCTGTGCATTACCTTTGGTCCCTGTAAACCACCGAGTCGACGGACGAGGTGGGGGGATCATCGAGAAACCTGAAAAATCTAACCCTAACCCAACCCTAACCCTAACCCTAACCCTAACCCTAACCCTAACCCCTAACCCTAACCCTAACCCTAACCCTAACCCTCTCCCTGTGCAGTTGTACTGAACCTAACCATCTCCTGGGGACTTGCCTGAACTCAAACAGTTGACTTAGTGAAAATCTTAGAAAATTTACAAGTATTTTTCCCAAAAGAAGTTTGTTTAATATAGGTACCTATCGACTCCAAATGGCCTGAAACGTGCTCCTAACTACTTTCTGGGTGAACCTTTTTCACCAAAACACCTTGTCAAATTTCAGGAAATTTTCGTCAAATTTCACAATTATTTTTTCCCAAAAAAACTTTGTTTATAGGTACGTATCGACTCCAAATGGCCTAAAACGTGCTCCTAAACACTTTCTGGGGGAACTTTTTTCACCAAAACACTTAGTCAAATTTCAGGAAATTATCGCTCCATTCATTTTCAATGCGATACACATTTCCGGTCATAACTTCCGAACGGAAGGTCGTAGAGACTTGGAAACTGCTTCCGTCGAACATAATACGACCACGAGCTTTCCAACGGTACCATCCATGAGCAAATGATCCACTCCTAGCAAAAGTTACAGACCTTTGAACTTGCTTTTCGCTGATTGGACGAGAAGACAAGGTCCCACCCCTTCCTCATTAGTATTCCTGGAATCAAGGTACATGAAAATGGGGGGGTAGCCGAAGTGTCAAGCAAATGATCCACTGTTTAGGGGGTCAAATCAAAGATTCCAAAGTGGCACTCAGCCCCTATCCTAACCCTAACCCTAACCCTAACCCTAACCCTAACCCTAACCCTAACCCTAACCCTAACCCTAACCCTAACCTGGAGGGAGGTTCACACGATTTTACAAACACACATGAAACTTTTTTCTCCAAAACTTAAAGGGACATTCTCACATTTTTACAAGGATTTTTTCCAGAATTTCCACTTCTGTATGAACTTTATTTTTGAAATGGATGGTGAAGAAATGGATCAGAAGAGCCGTGGAGCTGCCCAGTCGTCGGATGAAGGAGGGGATTCTTCGAGGGAACCTCAACAACTAACCATAACCCTAACCCCAACCCTAACCTTAACCCTAAACCCTAATCATTACCCTAACCCCTGACCCCTAACCTTAACCCCTAACCCCAACCCCTAACCCTAACCCTTGACCTCTAACCCTAACCTTAACCCCGAACCCTTGCCCTAACCCCAAACCCTAACCCTTAATCATAAACCTAACCCCTGACCCCTAACCTTAACCCTTAACTCTAACCCTAACCCCTGACCCTAACCCTTATCCCAACCACATCCCAGCCTGGATCTACGAAGACATTCACGACTCCACCAACCACCCTCCTCCTTCTTTCTTTCCCTCGTACTGCGTGGGAGCGAGAGGGGGCAGGATAACGGCCCGTCAAGGCGGGGGAGAGACCTGCCCCTATAAGGCAACTCTCCCTGGTCCTGACCCCTCTCAACCAGATGTGGAACTCTCTCAACCAGATGTGGAGCTCCCTCATCCCCACCCTGGACCTGATCCCATCCCAGCCTGGATCTACGAGGACATTCATGACTCCACCCATCACCTCCTCCTTCTTTTACTCCCTCGCTCTGCGTGGGAGTGTGAGAGGGGCAGGATAACGGCCCGTCAAGGCGGGGAAGAGACCTGCCCCTATAAGGCAACTCTTCCTGGTCCTGACCCCTCTCACCCAAATCTGTAACTGACCTGTTGTCTCTACTACTAATCAAACTTAAACTTGTTCATTGACCTGTTGTCTCCACTATTAATCTAACTTTCAGTGGATAGTACGGTCAAGAGAGCTATGACGACGTGCGCCGGCCTGTGCATTACCTTTGGTCCCTGTAAACCACCGAGTCGACGGACGAGGTGGGGGGATCATCGAGAAACCTGAAAAATCTAACCCTAACCCAACCCTAACCCTAACCCTAACCCTAACCCTAACCCTAACCCCTAACCCTAACCCTAACCCTAACCCTAACCCTCTCCCTGTGCAGTTGTACTGAACCTAACCATCTCCTGGGGACTTGCCTGAACTCAAACAGTTGACTTAGTGAAAATCTTAGAAAATTTACAAGTATTTTTCCCAAAAGAAGTTTGTTTAATATAGGTACCTATCGACTCCAAATGGCCTGAAACGTGCTCCTAACTACTTTCTGGGTGAACCTTTTTCACCAAAACACCTTGTCAAATTTCAGGAAATTTTCGTCAAATTTCACAATTATTTTTTCCCAAAAAAACTTTGTTTATAGGTACGTATCGACTCCAAATGGCCTAAAACGTGCTCCTAAACACTTTCTGGGGGAACTTTTTTCACCAAAACACTTAGTCAAATTTCAGGAAATTATCGCTCCATTCATTTTCAATGCGATACACATTTCCGGTCATAACTTCCGAACGGAAGGTCGTAGAGACTTGGAAACTGCTTCCGTCGAACATAATACGACCACGAGCTTTCCAACGGTACCATCCATGAGCAAATGATCCACTCCTAGCAAAAGTTACAGACCTTTGAACTTGCTTTTCGCTGATTGGACGAGAAGACAAGGTCCCACCCCTTCCTCATTAGTATTCCTGGAATCAAGGTACATGAAAATGGGGGGGTAGCCGAAGTGTCAAGCAAATGATCCACTGTTTAGGGGGTCAAATCAAAGATTCCAAAGTGGCACTCAGCCCCTATCCTAACCCTAACCCTAACCCTAACCCTAACCCTAACCCTAACCCTAACCCTAACCCTAACCCTAACCTGGAGGGAGGTTCACACGATTTTACAAACACACATGAAACTTTTTTCTCCAAAACTTAAAGGGACATTCTCACATTTTTACAAGGATTTTTTCCAGAATTTCCACTTCTGTATGAACTTTATTTTTGAAATGGATGGTGAAGAAATGGATCAGAAGAGCCGTGGAGCTGCCCAGTCGTCGGATGAAGGAGGGGATTCTTCGAGGGAACCTCAACAACTAACCATAACCCTAACCCCAACCCTAACCTTAACCCTAAACCCTAATCATTACCCTAACCCCTGACCCCTAACCTTAACCCCTAACCCCAACCCCTAACCCTAACCCTTGACCTCTAACCCTAACCTTAACCCCGAACCCTTGCCCTAACCCCAAACCCTAACCCTTAATCATAAACCTAACCCCTGACCCCTAACCTTAACCCTTAACTCTAACCCTAACCCCTGACCCTAACCCTTATCCCAACCACATCCCAGCCTGGATCTACGAAGACATTCACGACTCCACCAACCACCCTCCTCCTTCTTTCTTTCCCTCGTACTGCGTGGGAGCGAGAGGGGGCAGGATAACGGCCCGTCAAGGCGGGGGAGAGACCTGCCCCTATAAGGCAACTCTCCCTGGTCCTGACCCCTCTCAACCAGATGTGGAACTCTCTCAACCAGATGTGGAGCTCCCTCATCCCCACCCTGGACCTGATCCCATCCCAGCCTGGATCTACGAGGACATTCATGACTCCACCCATCACCTCCTCCTTCTTTTACTCCCTCGCTCTGCGTGGGAGTGTGAGAGGGGCAGGATAACGGCCCGTCAAGGCGGGGAAGAGACCTGCCCCTATAAGGCAACTCTTCCTGGTCCTGACCCCTCTCACCCAAATCTGTAACTGACCTGTTGTCTCTACTACTAATCAAACTTAAACTTGTTCATTGACCTGTTGTCTCCACTATTAATCTAACTTTCAGTGGATAGTACGGTCAAGAGAGCTATGACGACGTGCGCCGGCCTGTGCATTACCTTTGGTCCCTGTAAACCACCGAGTCGACGGACGAGGTGGGGGGATCATCGAGAAACCTGAAAAATCTAACCCTAACCCAACCCTAACCCTAACCCTAACCCTAACCCTAACCCTAACCCCTAACCCTAACCCTAACCCTAACCCTAACCCTCTCCCTGTGCAGTTGTACTGAACCTAACCATCTCCTGGGGACTTGCCTGAACTCAAACAGTTGACTTAGTGAAAATCTTAGAAAATTTACAAGTATTTTTCCCAAAAGAAGTTTGTTTAATATAGGTACCTATCGACTCCAAATGGCCTGAAACGTGCTCCTAACTACTTTCTGGGTGAACCTTTTTCACCAAAACACCTTGTCAAATTTCAGGAAATTTTCGTCAAATTTCACAATTATTTTTTCCCAAAAAAACTTTGTTTATAGGTACGTATCGACTCCAAATGGCCTAAAACGTGCTCCTAAACACTTTCTGGGGGAACTTTTTTCACCAAAACACTTAGTCAAATTTCAGGAAATTATCGCTCCATTCATTTTCAATGCGATACACATTTCCGGTCATAACTTCCGAACGGAAGGTCGTAGAGACTTGGAAACTGCTTCCGTCGAACATAATACGACCACGAGCTTTCCAACGGTACCATCCATGAGCAAATGATCCACTCCTAGCAAAAGTTACAGACCTTTGAACTTGCTTTTCGCTGATTGGACGAGAAGACAAGGTCCCACCCCTTCCTCATTAGTATTCCTGGAATCAAGGTACATGAAAATGGGGGGGTAGCCGAAGTGTCAAGCAAATGATCCACTGTTTAGGGGGTCAAATCAAAGATTCCAAAGTGGCACTCAGCCCCTATCCTAACCCTAACCCTAACCCTAACCCTAACCCTAACCCTAACCCTAACCCTAACCCTAACCCTAACCCTAACCCTAACCCTAACCCTAACCCTAACCCTAACCCTAACCCTAACCCTAACCCTAACCCTAACCCTAACCCTAACCCTAACCCTAACCCTAACCCTAACCCTAACCCTAACCCTAACCCTAACCCTAACCCTAACCCTAACCCTAACCCTAACCCTAACCCTAACCCTAACCCTAACATTCACGACTCCACCAACCACCCTCCTCCTTCTTTCTTTCCCTCGTACTGCGTGGGAGCGAGAGGGGGCAGGATAACGGCCCGTCAAGGCGGGGGAGAGACCTGCCCCTATAAGGCAACTCTCCCTGGTCCTGACCCCTCTCAACCAGATGTGGAACTCTCTCAACCAGATGTGGAGCTCCCTCATCCCCACCCTGGACCTGATCCCATCCCAGCCTGGATCTACGAGGACATTCATGACTCCACCCATCACCTCCTCCTTCTTTTACTCCCTCGCTCTGCGTGGGAGTGTGAGAGGGGCAGGATAACGGCCCGTCAAGGCGGGGAAGAGACCTGCCCCTATAAGGCAACTCTTCCTGGTCCTGACCCCTCTCACCCAAATCTGTAACTGACCTGTTGTCTCTACTACTAATCAAACTTAAACTTGTTCATTGACCTGTTGTCTCCACTATTAATCTAACTTTCAGTGGATAGTACGGTCAAGAGAGCTATGACGACGTGCGCCGGCCTGTGCATTACCTTTGGTCCCTGTAAACCACCGAGTCGACGGACGAGGTGGGGGGATCATCGAGAAACCTGAAAAATCTAACCCTAACCCAACCCTAACCCTAACCCTAACCCTAACCCTAACCCTAACCCCTAACCCTAACCCTAACCCTAACCCTAACCCTCTCCCTGTGCAGTTGTACTGAACCTAACCATCTCCTGGGGACTTGCCTGAACTCAAACAGTTGACTTAGTGAAAATCTTAGAAAATTTACAAGTATTTTTCCCAAAAGAAGTTTGTTTAATATAGGTACCTATCGACTCCAAATGGCCTGAAACGTGCTCCTAACTACTTTCTGGGTGAACCTTTTTCACCAAAACACCTTGTCAAATTTCAGGAAATTTTCGTCAAATTTCACAATTATTTTTTCCCAAAAAAACTTTGTTTATAGGTACGTATCGACTCCAAATGGCCTAAAACGTGCTCCTAAACACTTTCTGGGGGAACTTTTTTCACCAAAACACTTAGTCAAATTTCAGGAAATTATCGCTCCATTCATTTTCAATGCGATACACATTTCCGGTCATAACTTCCGAACGGAAGGTCGTAGAGACTTGGAAACTGCTTCCGTCGAACATAATACGACCACGAGCTTTCCAACGGTACCATCCATGAGCAAATGATCCACTCCTAGCAAAAGTTACAGACCTTTGAACTTGCTTTTCGCTGATTGGACGAGAAGACAAGGTCCCACCCCTTCCTCATTAGTATTCCTGGAATCAAGGTACATGAAAATGGGGGGGTAGCCGAAGTGTCAAGCAAATGATCCACTGTTTAGGGGGTCAAATCAAAGATTCCAAAGTGGCACTCAGCCCCTATCCTAACCCTAACCCTAACCCTAACCCTAACCCTAACCCTAACCCTAACCCTAACCCTAACCCTAACCCTAACCTGGAGGGAGGTTCACACGATTTTACAAACACACATGAAACTTTTTTCTCCAAAACTTAAAGGGACATTCTCACATTTTTACAAGGATTTTTTCCAGAATTTCCACTTCTGTATGAACTTTATTTTTGAAATGGATGGTGAAGAAATGGATCAGAAGAGCCGTGGAGCTGCCCAGTCGTCGGATGAAGGAGGGGATTCTTCGAGGGAACCTCAACAACTAACCATAACCCTAACCCCAACCCTAACCTTAACCCTAAACCCTAATCATTACCCTAACCCCTGACCCCTAACCTTAACCCCTAACCCCAACCCCTAACCCTAACCCTTGACCTCTAACCCTAACCTTAACCCCGAACCCTTGCCCTAACCCCAAACCCTAACCCTTAATCATAAACCTAACCCCTGACCCCTAACCTTAACCCTTAACTCTAACCCTAACCCCTGACCCTAACCCTTATCCCAACCACATCCCAGCCTGGATCTACGAAGACATTCACGACTCCACCAACCACCCTCCTCCTTCTTTCTTTCCCTCGTACTGCGTGGGAGCGAGAGGGGGCAGGATAACGGCCCGTCAAGGCGGGGGAGAGACCTGCCCCTATAAGGCAACTCTCCCTGGTCCTGACCCCTCTCAACCAGATGTGGAACTCTCTCAACCAGATGTGGAGCTCCCTCATCCCCACCCTGGACCTGATCCCATCCCAGCCTGGATCTACGAGGACATTCATGACTCCACCCATCACCTCCTCCTTCTTTTACTCCCTCGCTCTGCGTGGGAGTGTGAGAGGGGCAGGATAACGGCCCGTCAAGGCGGGGAAGAGACCTGCCCCTATAAGGCAACTCTTCCTGGTCCTGACCCCTCTCACCCAAATCTGTAACTGACCTGTTGTCTCTACTACTAATCAAACTTAAACTTGTTCATTGACCTGTTGTCTCCACTATTAATCTAACTTTCAGTGGATAGTACGGTCAAGAGAGCTATGACGACGTGCGCCGGCCTGTGCATTACCTTTGGTCCCTGTAAACCACCGAGTCGACGGACGAGGTGGGGGGATCATCGAGAAACCTGAAAAATCTAACCCTAACCCAACCCTAACCCTAACCCTAACCCTAACCCTAACCCCTAACCCTAACCCTAACCCTAACCCTAACCCTCTCCCTGTGCAGTTGTACTGAACCTAACCATCTCCTGGGGACTTGCCTGAACTCAAACAGTTGACTTAGTGAAAATCTTAGAAAATTTACAAGTATTTTTCCCAAAAGAAGTTTGTTTAATATAGGTACCTATCGACTCCAAATGGCCTGAAACGTGCTCCTAACTACTTTCTGGGTGAACCTTTTTCACCAAAACACCTTGTCAAATTTCAGGAAATTTTCGTCAAATTTCACAATTATTTTTTCCCAAAAAAACTTTGTTTATAGGTACGTATCGACTCCAAATGGCCTAAAACGTGCT
This sequence comes from Cololabis saira, assembly GCF_033807715.1. Lineage (NCBI taxonomy): Eukaryota > Metazoa > Chordata > Actinopteri > Beloniformes > Belonidae > Cololabis > Cololabis saira. Next base: position 78,815 of record NW_026906251.1, read on the forward strand.
CCTAAACACTTTCTGGGGGAACTTTTTTCACCAAAACACTTAGTCAAATTTCAGGAAATTATCGCTCCATTCATTTTCAATGCGATACACATTTCCGGTCATAACTTCCGAACGGAAGGTCGTAGAGACTTGGAAACTGCTTCCGTCGAACATAATACGACCACGAGCTTTCCAACGGTACCATCCATGAGCAAATGATCCACTCCTAGCAAAAGTTACAGACCTTTGAACTTGCTTTTCGCTGATTGGACGAGAAGACAAGGTCCCACCCCTTCCTCATTAGTATTCCTGGAATCAAGGTACATGAAAATGGGGGGGTAGCCGAAGTGTCAAGCAAATGATCCACTGTTTAGGGGGTCAAATCAAAGATTCCAAAGTGGCACTCAGCCCCTATCCTAACCCTAACCCTAACCCTAACCCTAACCCTAACCCTAACCCTAACCCTAACCCTAACCCTAACCCTAACCCTAACCTGGAGGGAGGTTCACACGATTTTACAAACACACATGAAACTTTTTTCTCCAAAACTTAAAGGGACATTCTCACATTTTTACAAGGATTTTTTCCAGAATTTCCACTTCTGTATGAACTTTATTTTTGAAATGGATGGTGAAGAAATGGATCAGAAGAGCCGTGGAGCTGCCCAGTCGTCGGATGAAGGAGGGGATTCTTCGAGGGAACCTCAACAACTAACCATAACCCTAACCCCAACCCTAACCTTAACCCTAAACCCTAATCATTACCCTAACCCCTGACCCCTAACCTTAACCCCTAACCCCAACCCCTAACCCTAACCCTTGACCTCTAACCCTAACCTTAACCCCGAACCCTTGCCCTAACCCCAAACCCTAACCCTTAATCATAAACCTAACCCCTGACCCCTAACCTTAACCCTTAACTCTAACCCTAACCCCTGACCCTAACCCTTATCCCAACCACATCCCAGCCTGGATCTACGAAGACATTCACGACTCCACCAACCACCCTCCTCCTTCTTTCTTTCCCTCGTACTGCGTGGGAGCGAGAGGGGGCAGGATAACGGCCCGTCAAGGCGGGGGAGAGACCTGCCCCTATAAGGCAACTCTCCCTGGTCCTGACCCCTCTCAACCAGATGTGGAACTCTCTCAACCAGATGTGGAGCTCCCTCATCCCCACCCTGGACCTGATCCCATCCCAGCCTGGATCTACGAGGACATTCATGACTCCACCCATCACCTCCTCCTTCTTTTACTCCCTCGCTCTGCGTGGGAGTGTGAGAGGGGCAGGATAACGGCCCGTCAAGGCGGGGAAGAGACCTGCCCCTATAAGGCAACTCTTCCTGGTCCTGACCCCTCTCACCCAAATCTGTAACTGACCTGTTGTCTCTACTACTAATCAAACTTAAACTTGTTCATTGACCTGTTGTCTCCACTATTAATCTAACTTTCAGTGGATAGTACGGTCAAGAGAGCTATGACGACGTGCGCCGGCCTGTGCATTACCTTTGGTCCCTGTAAACCACCGAGTCGACGGACGAGGTGGGGGGATCATCGAGAAACCTGAAAAATCTAACCCTAACCCAACCCTAACCCTAACCCTAACCCTAACCCTAACCCTAACCCCTAACCCTAACCCTAACCCTAACCCTAACCCTCTCCCTGTGCAGTTGTACTGAACCTAACCATCTCCTGGGGACTTGCCTGAACTCAAACAGTTGACTTAGTGAAAATCTTAGAAAATTTACAAGTATTTTTCCCAAAAGAAGTTTGTTTAATATAGGTACCTATCGACTCCAAATGGCCTGAAACGTGCTCCTAACTACTTTCTGGGTGAACCTTTTTCACCAAAACACCTTGTCAAATTTCAGGAAATTTTCGTCAAATTTCACAATTATTTTTTCCCAAAAAAACTTTGTTTATAGGTACGTATCGACTCCAAATGGCCTAAAACGTGCTCCTAAACACTTTCTGGGGGAACTTTTTTCACCAAAACACTTAGTCAAATTTCAGGAAATTATCGCTCCATTCATTTTCAATGCGATACACATTTCCGGTCATAACTTCCGAACGGAAGGTCGTAGAGACTTGGAAACTGCTTCCGTCGAACATAATACGACCACGAGCTTTCCAACGGTACCATCCATGAGCAAATGATCCACTCCTAGCAAAAGTTACAGACCTTTGAACTTGCTTTTCGCTGATTGGACGAGAAGACAAGGTCCCACCCCTTCCTCATTAGTATTCCTGGAATCAAGGTACATGAAAATGGGGGGGTAGCCGAAGTGTCAAGCAAATGATCCACTGTTTAGGGGGTCAAATCAAAGATTCCAAAGTGGCACTCAGCCCCTATCCTAACCCTAACCCTAACCCTAACCCTAACCCTAACCCTAACCCTAACCCTAACCCTAACCCTAACCCTAACCCTAACCCTAACCCTAACCCTAACCCTAACCCTAACCCTAACCCTAACCCTAACCCTAACCCTAACCCTAACCCTAACCCTAACCCTAACCCTAACCCTAACCCTAACCCTAACCCTAACCCTAACCCTAACCCTAACCCTAACCCTAACCCTAACCCTAACCCTAACCCTAACCCTAACCCTAACCCTAACCCTAACGTCGTGAATATTCAGCCAAAAAATTTAGGGACACAGAAAGACAAGTTTAATCAAATTTTTAAGAATGGAGGGAAAGATGAAAGGACAAAATTCCTATAAAAGGGGAGGGGTTTAGTGGGTAAATTTGGCCGGAAGGCCAGTGCATTTCCGGCTCTCCTCCGGGTGAGCCGGTTCAGTTCCCCTTACCTTACCCGCCCGTGCCTCCGGCCTGTTTCCCACCGGACCCCAAACCTGACCCCAACCTGACCCCAACCCGACCCCCCCACCCCAACCCCAAAATCCTAACCTTAACCAGGGTAATTTTGTGAATGTATGGAAAGTTAAAGGGGGTGCCATGTTTTTTTACCAGGAAGTCAAAAATACCCTGATGCCAGGAAATTACCTGAGGTACTTTTTCCAGGATGATAAAAATACCCTGATGCCAGGAAACACCTGAAGAAGGCACACTTTTGCCGAAACGTCGTGAATATTCAGCCAAAAAATTTAGGGACACAGAAAGACAAGTTTAATCAAATTTTTAAGAATGGAGGGAAAGATGAAAGGACAAAATTCCTATAAAAGGGGAGGGGTTTAGTGGGTAAATTTGGCCGGAAGGCCAGTGCATTTCCGGCTCTCCTCCGGGTGAGCCGGTTCAGTTCCCCTTACCTTACCCGCCCGTGCCTCCGGCCTGTTTCCCACCGGACCCCAAACCTGACCCCAACCTGACCCCAACCCGACCCCCCCACCCCAACCCCAAAATCCTAACCTTAACCAGGGTAATTTTGTGAATGTATGGAAAGTTAAAGGGGGTGCCATGTTTTTTTACCAGGAAGTCAAAAATACCCTGATGCCAGGAAATTACCTGAGGTACTTTTTCCAGGATGATAAAAATACCCTGATGCCAGGAAACACCTGAAGAAGGCACACTTTTGCCGAAACGTCGTGAATATTCAGCCAAAAAATTTAGGGACACAGAAAGACAAGTTTAATCAAATTTTTAAGAATGGAGGGAAAGATGAAAGGACAAAATTCCTATAAAAGGGGAGGGGTTTAGTGGGTAAATTTGGCCGGAAGGCCAGTGCATTTCCGGCTCTCCTCCGGGTGAGCCGGTTCAGTTCCCCTTACCTTACCCGCCCGTGCCTCCGGCCTGTTTCCCACCGGACCCCAAACCTGACCCCAACCTGACCCCAACCCGACCCCCCCACCCCAACCCCAAAATCCTAACCTTAACCAGGGTAATTTTGTGAATGTATGGAAAGTTAAAGGGGGTGCCATGTTTTTTTACCAGGAAGTCAAAAATACCCTGATGCCAGGAAATTACCTGAGGTACTTTTTCCAGGATGATAAAAATACCCTGATGCCAGGAAACACCTGAAGAAGGCACACTTTTGCCGAAACGTCGTGAATATTCAGCCAAAAAATTTAGGGACACAGAAAGACAAGTTTAATCAAATTTTTAAGAATGGAGGGAAAGATGAAAGGACAAAATTCCTATAAAAGGGGAGGGGTTTAGTGGGTAAATTTGGCCGGAAGGCCAGTGCATTTCCGGCTCTCCTCCGGGTGAGCCGGTTCAGTTCCCCTTACCTTACCCGCCCGTGCCTCCGGCCTGTTTCCCACCGGACCCCAAACCTGACCCCAACCTGACCCCAACCCGACCCCCCCACCCCAACCCCAAAATCCTAACCTTAACCAGGGTAATTTTGTGAATGTATGGAAAGTTAAAGGGGGTGCCATGTTTTTTTACCAGGAAGTCAAAAATACCCTGATGCCAGGAAATTACCTGAGGTACTTTTTCCAGGATGATAAAAATACCCTGATGCCAGGAAACACCTGAAGAAGGCACACTTTTGCCGAAACGTCGTGAATATTCAGCCAAAAAATTTAGGGACACAGAAAGACAAGTTTAATCAAATTTTTAAGAATGGAGGGAAAGATGAAAGGACAAAATTCCTATAAAAGGGGAGGGGTTTAGTGGGTAAATTTGGCCGGAAGGCCAGTGCATTTCCGGCTCTCCTCCGGGTGAGCCGGTTCAGTTCCCCTTACCTTACCCGCCCGTGCCTCCGGCCTGTTTCCCACCGGACCCCAAACCTGACCCCAACCTGACCCCAACCCGACCCCCCCACCCCAACCCCAAAATCCTAACCTTAACCAGGGTAATTTTGTGAATGTATGGAAAGTTAAAGGGGGTGCCATGTTTTTTTACCAGGAAGTCAAAAATACCCTGATGCCAGGAAATTACCTGAGGTACTTTTTCCAGGATGATAAAAATACCCTGATGCCAGGAAACACCTGAAGAAGGCACACTTTTGCCGAAACGTCGTGAATATTCAGCCAAAAAATTTAGGGACACAGAAAGACAAGTTTAATCAAATTTTTAAGAATGGAGGGAAAGATGAAAGGACAAAATTCCTATAAAAGGGGAGGGGTTTAGTGGGTAAATTTGGCCGGAAGGCCAGTGCATTTCCGGCTCTCCTCCGGGTGAGCCGGTTCAGTTCCCCTTACCTTACCCGCCCGTGCCTCCGGCCTGTTTCCCACCGGACCCCAAACCTGACCCCAACCTGACCCCAACCCGACCCCCCCACCCCAACCCCAAAATCCTAACCTTAACCAGGGTAATTTTGTGAATGTATGGAAAGTTAAAGGGGGTGCCATGTTTTTTTACCAGGAAGTCAAAAATACCCTGATGCCAGGAAATTACCTGAGGTACTTTTTCCAGGATGATAAAAATACCCTGATGCCAGGAAACACCTGAAGAAGGCACACTTTTGCCGAAACGTCGTGAATATTCAGCCAAAAAATTTAGGGACACAGAAAGACAAGTTTAATCAAATTTTTAAGAATGGAGGGAAAGATGAAAGGACAAAATTCCTATAAAAGGGGAGGGGTTTAGTGGGTAAATTTGGCCGGAAGGCCAGTGCATTTCCGGCTCTCCTCCGGGTGAGCCGGTTCAGTTCCCCTTACCTTACCCGCCCGTGCCTCCGGCCTGTTTCCCACCGGACCCCAAACCTGACCCCAACCTGACCCCAACCCGACCCCCCCACCCCAACCCCAAAATCCTAACCTTAACCAGGGTAATTTTGTGAATGTATGGAAAGTTAAAGGGGGTGCCATGTTTTTTTACCAGGAAGTCAAAAATACCCTGATGCCAGGAAATTACCTGAGGTACTTTTTCCAGGATGATAAAAATACCCTGATGCCAGGAAACACCTGAAGAAGGCACACTTTTGCCGAAACGTCGTGAATATTCAGCCAAAAAATTTAGGGACACAGAAAGACAAGTTTAATCAAATTTTTAAGAATGGAGGGAAAGATGAAAGGACAAAATTCCTATAAAAGGGGAGGGGTTTAGTGGGTAAATTTGGCCGGAAGGCCAGTGCATTTCCGGCTCTCCTCCGGGTGAGCCGGTTCAGTTCCCCTTACCTTACCCGCCCGTGCCTCCGGCCTGTTTCCCACCGGACCCCAAACCTGACCCCAACCTGACCCCAACCCGACCCCCCCACCCCAACCCCAAAATCCTAACCTTAACCAGGGTAATTTTGTGAATGTATGGAAAGTTAAAGGGGGTGCCATGTTTTTTTACCAGGAAGTCAAAAATACCCTGATGCCAGGAAATTACCTGAGGTACTTTTTCCAGGATGATAAAAATACCCTGATGCCAGGAAACACCTGAAGAAGGCACACTTTTGCCGAAACGTCGTGAATATTCAGCCAAAAAATTTAGGGACACAGAAAGACAAGTTTAATCAAATTTTTAAGAATGGAGGGAAAGATGAAAGGACAAAATTCCTATAAAAGGGGAGGGGTTTAGTGGGTAAATTTGGCCGGAAGGCCAGTGCATTTCCGGCTCTCCTCCGGGTGAGCCGGTTCAGTTCCCCTTACCTTACCCGCCCGTGCCTCCGGCCTGTTTCCCACCGGACCCCAAACCTGACCCCAACCTGACCCCAACCCGACCCCCCCACCCCAACCCCAAAATCCTAACCTTAACCAGGGTAATTTTGTGAATGTATGGAAAGTTAAAGGGGGTGCCATGTTTTTTTACCAGGAAGTCAAAAATACCCTGATGCCAGGAAATTACCTGAGGTACTTTTTCCAGGATGATAAAAATACCCTGATGCCAGGAAACACCTGAAGAAGGCACACTTTTGCCGAAACGTCGTGAATATTCAGCCAAAAAATTTAGGGACACAGAAAGACAAGTTTAATCAAATTTTTAAGAATGGAGGGAAAGATGAAAGGACAAAATTCCTATAAAAGGGGAGGGGTTTAGTGGGTAAATTTGGCCGGAAGGCCAGTGCATTTCCGGCTCTCCTCCGGGTGAGCCGGTTCAGTTCCCCTTACCTTACCCGCCCGTGCCTCCGGCCTGTTTCCCACCGGACCCCAAACCTGACCCCAACCTGACCCCAACCCGACCCCCCCACCCCAACCCCAAAATCCTAACCTTAACCAGGGTAATTTTGTGAATGTATGGAAAGTTAAAGGGGGTGCCATGTTTTTTTACCAGGAAGTCAAAAATACCCTGATGCCAGGAAATTACCTGAGGTACTTTTTCCAGGATGATAAAAATACCCTGATGCCAGGAAACACCTGAAGAAGGCACACTTTTGCCGAAACGTCGTGAATATTCAGCCAAAAAATTTAGGGACACAGAAAGACAAGTTTAATCAAATTTTTAAGAATGGAGGGAAAGATGAAAGGACAAAATTCCTATAAAAGGGGAGGGGTTTAGTGGGTAAATTTGGCCGGAAGGCCAGTGCATTTCCGGCTCTCCTCCGGGTGAGCCGGTTCAGTTCCCCTTACCTTACCCGCCCGTGCCTCCGGCCTGTTTCCCACCGGACCCCAAACCTGACCCCAACCTGACCCCAACCCGACCCCCCCACCCCAACCCCAAAATCCTAACCTTAACCAGGGTAATTTTGTGAATGTATGGAAAGTTAAAGGGGGTGCCATGTTTTTTTACCAGGAAGTCAAAAATACCCTGATGCCAGGAAATTACCTGAGGTACTTTTTCCAGGATGATAAAAATACCCTGATGCCAGGAAACACCTGAAGAAGGCACACTTTTGCCGAAACGTCGTGAATATTCAGCCAAAAAATTTAGGGACACAGAAAGACAAGTTTAATCAAATTTTTAAGAATGGAGGGAAAGATGAAAGGACAAAATTCCTATAAAAGGGGAGGGGTTTAGTGGGTAAATTTGGCCGGAAGGCCAGTGCATTTCCGGCTCTCCTCCGGGTGAGCCGGTTCAGTTCCCCTTACCTTACCCGCCCGTGCCTCCGGCCTGTTTCCCACCGGACCCCAAACCTGACCCCAACCTGACCCCAACCCGACCCCCCCACCCCAACCCCAAAATCCTAACCTTAACCAGGGTAATTTTGTGAATGTATGGAAAGTTAAAGGGGGTGCCATGTTTTTTTACCAGGAAGTCAAAAATACCCTGATGCCAGGAAATTACCTGAGGTACTTTTTCCAGGATGATAAAAATACCCTGATGCCAGGAAACACCTGAAGAAGGCACACTTTTGCCGAAACGTCGTGAATATTCAGCCAAAAAATTTAGGGACACAGAAAGACAAGTTTAATCAAATTTTTAAGAATGGAGGGAAAGATGAAAGGACAAAATTCCTATAAAAGGGGAGGGGTTTAGTGGGTAAATTTGGCCGGAAGGCCAGTGCATTTCCGGCTCTCCTCCGGGTGAGCCGGTTCAGTTCCCCTTACCTTACCCGCCCGTGCCTCCGGCCTGTTTCCCACCGGACCCCAAACCTGACCCCAACCTGACCCCAACCCGACCCCCCCACCCCAACCCCAAAATCCTAACCTTAACCAGGGTAATTTTGTGAATGTATGGAAAGTTAAAGGGGGTGCCATGTTTTTTTACCAGGAAGTCAAAAATACCCTGATGCCAGGAAATTACCTGAGGTACTTTTTCCAGGATGATAAAAATACCCTGATGCCAGGAAACACCTGAAGAAGGCACACTTTTGCCGAAACGTCGTGAATATTCAGCCAAAAAATTTAGGGACACAGAAAGACAAGTTTAATCAAATTTTTAAGAATGGAGGGAAAGATGAAAGGACAAAATTCCTATAAAAGGGGAGGGGTTTAGTGGGTAAATTTGGCCGGAAGGCCAGTGCATTTCCGGCTCTCCTCCGGGTGAGCCGGTTCAGTTCCCCTTACCTTACCCGCCCGTGCCTCCGGCCTGTTTCCCACCGGACCCCAAACCTGACCCCAACCTGACCCCAACCCGACCCCCCCACCCCAACCCCAAAATCCTAACCTTAACCAGGGTAATTTTGTGAATGTATGGAAAGTTAAAGGGGGTGCCATGTTTTTTTACCAGGAAGTCAAAAATACCCTGATGCCAGGAAATTACCTGAGGTACTTTTTCCAGGATGATAAAAATACCCTGATGCCAGGAAACACCTGAAGAAGGCACACTTTTGCCGAAACGTCGTGAATATTCAGCCAAAAAATTTAGGGACACAGAAAGACAAGTTTAATCAAATTTTTAAGAATGGAGGGAAAGATGAAAGGACAAAATTCCTATAAAAGGGGAGGGGTTTAGTGGGTAAATTTGGCCGGAAGGCCAGTGCATTTCCGGCTCTCCTCCGGGTGAGCCGGTTCAGTTCCCCTTACCTTACCCGCCCGTGCCTCCGGCCTGTTTCCCACCGGACCCCAAACCTGACCCCAACCTGACCCCAACCCGACCCCCCCACCCCAACCCCAAAATCCTAACCTTAACCAGGGTAATTTTGTGAATGTATGGAAAGTTAAAGGGGGTGCCATGTTTTTTTACCAGGAAGTCAAAAATACCCTGATGCCAGGAAATTACCTGAGGTACTTTTTCCAGGATGATAAAAATACCCTGATGCCAGGAAACACCTGAAGAAGGCACACTTTTGCCGAAACGTCGTGAATATTCAGCCAAAAAATTTAGGGACACAGAAAGACAAGTTTAATCAAATTTTTAAGAATGGAGGGAAAGATGAAAGGACAAAATTCCTATAAAAGGGGAGGGGTTTAGTGGGTAAATTTGGCCGGAAGGCCAGTGCATTTCCGGCTCTCCTCCGGGTGAGCCGGTTCAGTTCCCCTTACCTAACCCTAACCCTAACCCTAACCCTAACCCTAACCCTAACCCTAACCCTAACCCTAACCCTAACCCTAACCCTAACCCTAACCCTAACCCTAACCCTAACCCTAACCCTAACCCTAACCCTAACCCTAACCCTAACCCTAACCCTAACCCTGACCTTATAAAACTCGATTTATTAATTCACTTAAAACAAATACCGGAACCCAATTTACTTTAAAAATCTAAAATTAACCAAACCTGAATTTCTAAAATTATTAACCAAAATAAAAACCCCCCCAAACAATGTACAAACCCAGATATTTTTCTCTTTGACAGAGCTTCGCTTTATTGGGGCTGAAGCCATCTCCCCTTATTTTCACAAAAGTACAGGAATTTACCAGTACAAGCTGTCAATGACATGCCCAAGAGCAGCCTGAAGGGGCCAGGCCATCTTTACGACTACACTTTTCTCTCATGGTTGCTTAAAAACCTCCGGGTGAAAATCTCAGCCACAATTTGCATACAAACCAAAACAAACCACAAGACCCCGCCCACGGCTCACAGCCCGCCAATCATAGCCACTGTTACTTTTAAAATCTAAATACACCTTAAATCTCCTTTTTACTGAAAAACTAAGACTTAACTTAGTTTATCCTTTATAAAATTTTAATATACCTTAAAATTCGTTGTTACTTATCCATTTTTAAAGGACATTTTATCTGGAGTTACTGTCTAAAACTGGTATGCATTTATCCAATGTAAACTGTATTTCAACCTTAGTTACTGCTAAAATAACGAAAAAGACCTTATAAAACTCGATTTATTAATTCACTTAAAGCAATACCGGAACCCAATTTACTTCAAAAATCTAAAATTAACCAAACCTCAATTTCTAAAATTATTAACCAAAATAAAAAACCCCCTAACGATGTACAAACCCAGATATTTTTTCTTTGACAGAGCTTCGTTTTATTGGGGCTGAAGCCATCTCCCCTTATTTTCACAAAAGTACAGGAATTAACCGTACAAGCTGTCAATGACATGCCCAAGAGCAGCCTGAAGGGGCCAGCCCATCTTTACGACTACACCTTTCTCTCATGGTTGCTAAAAAACCTCCGGGTGAAAATCTCAGCCACAATTTGCATACAAACCACAAGACCCCGCCCACGGCTCACAGCCCGCCAATCACAGCCACTGCAGACACGAATAAAACATAAGTGTTCCACACACCAACTTTAACACACATAATCAAAAATACAAGGGACATAAATGGGAAATAAAATAAAAATCTAAAGCAAAAGATCTAACCAAAGAGAAACATGTCGAAAAAAGAACTCTAACACACAAAATGAAACTATTAAATAGACAATTATCTGTAATAAGATAAAAACCGGGACCCCGCGGGGATAACGGAGAATAAAACCTCAAATACACCAGAAGATTACAAGACTTGAAGATTTCCTGCTGAAGATCCCAAGAACCTCCAGGGCAGCCACTCCAGAAAAAATCAAAAGCTCTTTTGAGAGCTATGAGCAAATTTTCCTCCTCCGCCAAGCCTCCAGAAGAACGACCAGCCCCATGGACCACGGACCTCCTCCTCCAAGCCTCCAGAAGAACGGCCAGCCACACGGACCACGGACCAGGCCTCCTCCTCCTCCAAGCCTCCAGAAGAACGACCAACCTCATGGACCACGGACCTCCTCCTCCAAGCCTCCAGAAGAACAGCCAACCCCACGAACCAGAGAAACACCGACTTCACAGCCGACACAGACATCTTTCAAGGTAAGTGAACAAAGTAACTCTCACTAGGGAACACCTTTCAAGGTAAGTGAACAAAGTAACTCTCACTAGGGAATACCTCAATCTTCTTCCAAACTAATATTATGGGACTACAAAAAAAGGTAACAAATCCTAAAATACCAAAACTTTTTAAACAAAAAATACATGAAAATAGAAAACAAAACGATGAATATAAAAATAACCGACGGTGACAGTGTTTACAATAAATGTTCATAAATATTTTACTGTACCCTGAGTAAATATAAGACCCTTCGGAAAACCAAAAAATATTAATTGGGCACTGGACGACCTTGGACTCGATCAACCCAAGGGGGCCACTAGCGCGGAGGGCGTCTGGTATTCCCACGGCCGAAACGCCTGTTGATCCGCTAGATACCACTGACGAAAGTCCAGAAATTCATATTAGGTACCAATAATTACTATCTCCTCCCGGGCCTCCAGGAGGGATAATAATGAAGGCTATCCTAAACTAGAAATAATACACCTAAAACCGACCTCCAAACCAACAGGGTCATCCTCTCATTTAATTCAGATCTACCTTAAATTCTGAACAACTTGACTTATACCTTAAAGTATTTTAATTATCTGAATAACTACAGAATTACTAACACGAATACACACAGTTCATCCACAAGGGGGCTCCATACCTCCGATACATTCATCTTATACACACACATCTCACCTACAAGAGGGCTCAATACCTCAGTACATTCACCCTTACACACACATCTCACCTACAAGAGGTCTCAATACCTCAGTACATTCACCCTTACACACACATCCCATTTACAAGAGGTCTCCCAACCTCAGTACATTCACCCTTACACACACATCTCACCTACAACAGGTCTCAATACCTCAGTACATTCACCCTTACACACACATCCCATTTACAAGAGGTCTCCCAACCTCAGTACATTCACCCTTACACACACATCCCATTTACAAGAGGTCTCCCAACCTCAGTACAATAATCCTACATACACACATTTTATCCACAAGGGGTCTCCAGACCTCAATTACATTCATCTTACACATCCCTAAACTTAACCTTTAATCTTACTCAAAAGCCCAACCTCAACTCAAATCCTAACCATCCCTAACCCTAATCCTAACCCTAACCCTTACCCTAACCCTAACCCTAAAAACCTAAACCTAACCCTGGCCCTAAACCTAGACCTAACCCTAACCCTGACCCTAAACCTAACCCTGACCCTGACCCTAACCCTAACCCTGGCCCCAACCCAAACCCTAACCCTAAACCTAACCCTGGCCCTAAACCTAACCCTAACCATAACCCTAACCCTGACCCTAACCCTAACCCAAATCCTAATTCCCCCCCCCCCCCTTCTTCTCCCCTTCCAAAACTCACAACTGTCCTCTCATATTGCACCCACTAGCCACATACGAAGACACCGGATCCTCCACAATCCGACTGCACGCATAAGGGGTACCCAGTGACCTTGATACACCATACAGCACATCCCACATCAAAACTCTGAAACTATTCAGAGGTCTCGCACCATACGCTACTGACAAAAGTACTTTAGTGCATACGGATCTCAACTGGATGTACGATGTGAGAGTGCAACACTACCTTCTGCGAACTCTGGTAACGCCTACGAGCGTTAGGAGGCAGTAGCGTATTGGTTTCCCGCAGGGAGCCGTTGAACACAAACCCTAACCCTAACCCTAACCCTAACCCTAACCCTAACCCTAACCCTAACCCTAGCCCCTATCCTAACCCTAACCCTAACCCTAACCCTAACCCTAACCCTAACCCTAACCCGTTGTACTGAACCTAACCATCTCCTGGGGACTTGCCTGAACTCAAACAGTTGACTTAGTGAAAATCTTAGAAAATTTACAAGTATTTTTCCCAATAAAAGTTTGTTTAATATAGGTACCTATCGACTCCAAATGGCCTGAAACGTGCTCCTAACTACTTTCTGGGTGAACCTTTTTCACCAAAACACTTAGTCAAATTTCAGGAAATTTTCGTCAAATTTCACAATTTTTTTCCCAAAAAAAGTTTGTTTATAGGTACATATCGACTCCAAATGGCCTAAAACGTGCTCCTAAACACTTTCTAGGGGAACTTTTTTCACCAAAACACTTAGTCAAATTTCAGGAAATTATCGCACCATTCATTTTCAATGCGATACACATTTCCGGTCATAACTTCCGAACGGAAGGTCGTAGAGACTTGGAAACTGCTTCCGTCGAACATAATACGACCACGAGCTTTCCAACGGTACCATCCATGAGCAAATGATCCACTCCTAGCAAAAGTTACAGACCTTTGAACTTGCTTTTCGCTGATTGGACAAGAAGACAAGGTCCCACCCCTTCCTCATTAGTATTACTGGAATCAGGGTACCCGAAAATGGGGGGGTAGCCGAAGTGTAGAGCAAATGATCCACTGTTTAGGGGGTCAAATCAAAGATTCCAAAGTGGCACTCTTGCCCTATCCTAACCCTAACCCTAACCCTAACCCTAACCCTAACCCTAACCCTAACCCTAACCCTAAACCCTAACCCTAACCCTAAACCCTAACCCTAACCCTAACCCTAACCCTAACCCTAACCCTAACCCTAACCCTAACCCTAACCCTAACCCTAACCCTAACCCTAACCCTAACCCTAACCCCTAACCCTAACCCTAACCCTAACCCTAACCCTAACCCTAACCCTAACCCTAACCCTAACCCTAACCCTAACCTTAACCTTAACCCTAACCCTAACCCTAACCCTAACCCTAACCCTAACCCTAACCCTAACCCTAACCCCTAACCCCTAACCCTAACCCTAACCCTAACCCTAACCCTAACCCTAACCCTAACCCTAACCCTAACCCTAACCCTAACCCTAAGAAGGCACACTTTTGCCGAAACGTCGTGTTAACACAGCCAAAAAATTAAGGGACACAGAAAGACAAGTTTAATCCAATTTGCAGAATGGAGGGAAAGATGAAAGGACAAAATTCCTATAAAAGGGGAGGGGTTTAGTGGGTAAATTTGGCCGGAAGGCCAGTGCATTTCCGGCTCTCCTCCGGGTGAGCCGGTTCAGTTCCCCTTACCTTACCCGCCCGTGCCTCCGGCCTGTTTCCCACCGGACCCCAAACCTGACCCCAACCTGACCCCAACCTGACCCCCCCACCCCAACCCCAAAATCCTAACCTTAACCAGGGTAATTTTGTGAATGTATGGAAAGTTAAAGGGGGTGCCATGTCAAAATTGTTTTTTACCAGGAAGTCAAAAATACCCTGATGCCAGGAAATTACCTGAGGTACTTTTTCCAGGATGATAAAAATACCCTGATGCCAGGAAACACCTGAAGAAGGCACACTTTTGCCGAAACGTCGTGTTAACACAGCCAAAAAATTAAGGGACACAGAAAGACAAGTTTAATCCAATTTGCAGAATGGAGGGAAAGATGAAAGGACAAAATTCCTATAAAAGGGGAGGGGTTTAGTGGGTAAATTTGGCCGGAAGGCCAGTGCATTTCCGGCTCTCCTCCGGGTGAGCCGGTTCAGTTCCCCTTACCTTACCCGCCCGTGCCTCCGGCCTGTTTCCCACCGGACCCCAAACCTGACCCCAACCTGACCCCAACCTGACCCCCCCACCCCAACCCCAAAATCCTAACCTTAACCAGGGTAATTTTGTGAATGTATGGAAAGTTAAAGGGGGTGCCATGTCAAAATTGTTTTTTACCAGGAAGTCAAAAATACCCTGATGCCAGGAAATTACCTGAGGTACTTTTTCCAGGATGATAAAAATACCCTGATGCCAGGAAACACCTGAAGAAGGCACACTTTTGCCGAAACGTCGTGTTAACACAGCCAAAAAATTAAGGGACACAGAAAGACAAGTTTAATCCAATTTGCAGAATGGAGGGAAAGATGAAAGGACAAAATTCCTATAAAAGGGGAGGGGTTTAGTGGGTAAATTTGGCCGGAAGGCCAGTGCATTTCCGGCTCTCCTCCGGGTGAGCCGGTTCAGTTCCCCTTACCTTACCCGCCCGTGCCTCCGGCCTGTTTCCCACCGGACCCCAAACCTGACCCCAACCTGACCCCAACCTGACCCCCCCACCCCAACCCCAAAATCCTAACCTTAACCAGGGTAATTTTGTGAATGTATGGAAAGTTAAAGGGGGTGCCATGTCAAAATTGTTTTTTACCAGGAAGTCAAAAATACCCTGATGCCAGGAAATTACCTGAGGTACTTTTTCCAGGATGATAAAAATACCCTGATGCCAGGAAACACCTGAAGAAGGCACACTTTTGCCGAAACGTCGTGTTAACACAGCCAAAAAATTAAGGGACACAGAAAGACAAGTTTAATCCAATTTGCAGAATGGAGGGAAAGATGAAAGGACAAAATTCCTATAAAAGGGGAGGGGTTTAGTGGGTAAATTTGGCCGGAAGGCCAGTGCATTTCCGGCTCTCCTCCGGGTGAGCCGGTTCAGTTCCCCTTACCTAACCCTAACCCTAACCCTAACTAACCCTAACCCTAACCCTAACCCTAACCCTAACCCTAACCCTAACCCTAACCCTAACCCTACAAACAAACTCTAACCCGAACCCCAAATCCTAAAAACCGCTCCAAAAAAAAAAAAAAAAAAAAAAAAAAAAAAACCCCCCCTCACCTCTCCTCTCTGAACTATCAACCCACCAACCAAACTCCCCCCCCCCCCCCCCCCCCCCCCTTCTTCTCCCCTTCCAAAACTCACAACTGTCCTCTCATATTACACCCACTAGCCACAGACGAAGACACCGGATCCTCCACAATCCGACTGCACGCATAAGGGGTACCTAGTGACCTTGATTCACCATACAGCACATCTCACATCAAAACTCTGAAACTATTCAGAGGTCTCGCACCATACGCTACTGACAAAAGTACTTTAGTGCATACGGATCTCAACTGGATGTACGATGTGAGAGTGCAACACTACCTTCTGCGAACTCTGGTAACGCCTACGAGCGTTAGGAGGCAGTAGCGTATTGGTTTCCCGCAGGGAGCCGTTGAACACAAACCCTAACCCTAACCCTAACCCTAACCCTAACCCTAACCCTAACCCTAACCCTAGCCCCTATCCTAACCCTAACCCTAACCCTAACCCTAACCCTAACCCTAACCCTAACCCGTTGTACTGAACCTAACCATCTCCTGGGGACTTGCCTGAACTCAAACAGTTGACTTAGTGAAAATCTTAGAAAATTTACAAGTATTTTTCCCAATAAAAGTTTGTTTAATATAGGTACCTATCGACTCCAAATGGCCTGAAACGTGCTCCTAACTACTTTCTGGGTGAACCTTTTTCACCAAAACACTTAGTCAAATTTCAGGAAATTTTCGTCAAATTTCACAATTTTTTTCCCAAAAAAAGTTTGTTTATAGGTACATATCGACTCCAAATGGCCTAAAACGTGCTCCTAAACACTTTCTAGGGGAACTTTTTTCACCAAAACACTTAGTCAAATTTCAGGAAATTATCGCACCATTCATTTTCAATGCGATACACATTTCCGGTCATAACTTCCGAACGGAAGGTCGTAGAGACTTGGAAACTGCTTCCGTCGAACATAATACGACCACGAGCTTTCCAACGGTACCATCCATGAGCAAATGATCCACTCCTAGCAAAAGTTACAGACCTTTGAACTTGCTTTTCGCTGATTGGACAAGAAGACAAGGTCCCACCCCTTCCTCATTAGTATTACTGGAATCAGGGTACCCGAAAATGGGGGGGTAGCCGAAGTGTAGAGCAAATGATCCACTGTTTAGGGGGTCAAATCAAAGATTCCAAAGTGGCACTCTTGCCCTATCCTAACCCTAACCCTAACCCTAACCCTAACCCTAACCCTAACCCTAACCTAACCCTAACCCTAACCCTAACCCTAACCCTAACCCTAACCCTTTAGTGCATACGGATCTCAACTGGATGTACGATGTGAGAGTGCAACACTACCTTCTGCGAACTCTGGTAACGCCTACGAGCGTTAGGAGGCAGTAGCGTATTGGTTTCCCGCAGGGAGCCGTTGAACACAAACCCTAACCCTAACCTAACCCTAACCCTAACCCTAACCCTAACACTAAAGAGTCCAACATTTACCATGTCTGTTATACTTACCCTAACCAGAGGTAAAAGAAATACAAAATCAGTCATCAGAAAATTTACCAAACCGCTCAAAATGACCCGAATCGTGCTCCTAAACACTTTCTGGAGGGTCGTTTTTGGACAAACCACTTTCGCGCCCATTCGTTTCCTATGGGGGGACGTTTTTCCCTATATCTCTTGAACGAAGCGTCGTAGAGCTTCGAAACCCAAATCCGTCGGACACAATTCGTGGTCTAGCTCTCCAACAAGACCAACCCCGAGTCTCTACGACTTTCAGAGGCTGAGATATGAAAGATTTAAACTTTCTTTTTCGATTTTCTCCCACTTCCCAAAGTCGTAGAGGGTCGGGGGTGGGCTCGTTGGACTTCTAGACCCCGAATTAGGTCTGACGCGACCAGGTTCTGAAGCTCTAGGACCTTCCTATCAAAAGTTATTAGCGAATGGGCTATAGCCCATACCTCATTTTACCCCCTTAATCTAACCCTAACCCTAACCCTAACCCTAACCCTAACCCTAACCCTAACCCTACCCTAACCCTAACCCTAACCCTAACCCTAACCCTAACCCTAACCCTAACCCTAACCCTAACCCTAACCCCTAACCCCTAACCCTAACCCTAACCCTAACCCTAACCCTAACCCTAACCCTAACCCTAACCCTAACCCTAACCCTAACCCTAACCCTAACCCTAACCCTAACCCTAACCCTAACCCTGACCTTATAAAACTCGATTTATTAATTCACTTAAAACAAATACCGGAACCCAATTTACTTTAAAAATCTAAAATTAACCAAACCTGAATTTCTAAAATTATTAACCAAAATAAAAACCCCCCCAAACAATGTACAAACCCAGATATTTTTCTCTTTGACAGAGCTTCGCTTTATTGGGGCTGAAGCCATCTCCCCTTATTTTCACAAAAGTACAGGAATTTACCAGTACAAGCTGTCAATGACATGCCCAAGAGCAGCCTGAAGGGGCCAGGCCATCTTTACGACTACACTTTTCTCTCATGGTTGCTTAAAAACCTCCGGGTGAAAATCTCAGCCACAATTTGCATACAAACCAAAACAAACCACAAGACCCCGCCCACGGCTCACAGCCCGCCAATCATAGCCACTGTTACTTTTAAAATCTAAATACACCTTAAATCTCCTTTTTACTGAAAAACTAAGACTTAACTTAGTTTATCCTTTATAAAATTTTAATATACCTTAAAATTCGTTGTTACTTATCCATTTTTAAAGGACATTTTATCTGGAGTTACTGTCTAAAACTGGTATGCATTTATCCAATGTAAACTGTATTTCAACCTTAGTTACTGCTAAAATAACGAAAAAGACCTTATAAAACTCGATTTATTAATTCACTTAAAGCAATACCGGAACCCAATTTACTTCAAAAATCTAAAATTAACCAAACCTCAATTTCTAAAATTATTAACCAAAATAAAAAACCCCCTAACGATGTACAAACCCAGATATTTTTTCTTTGACAGAGCTTCGTTTTATTGGGGCTGAAGCCATCTCCCCTTATTTTCACAAAAGTACAGGAATTAACCGTACAAGCTGTCAATGACATGCCCAAGAGCAGCCTGAAGGGGCCAGCCCATCTTTACGACTACACCTTTCTCTCATGGTTGCTAAAAAACCTCCGGGTGAAAATCTCAGCCACAATTTGCATACAAACCACAAGACCCCGCCCACGGCTCACAGCCCGCCAATCACAGCCACTGCAGACACGAATAAAACATAAGTGTTCCACACACCAACTTTAACACACATAATCAAAAATACAAGGGACATAAATGGGAAATAAAATAAAAATCTAAAGCAAAAGATCTAACCAAAGAGAAACATGTCGAAAAAAGAACTCTAACACACAAAATGAAACTATTAAATAGACAATTATCTGTAATAAGATAAAAACCGGGACCCCGCGGGGATAACGGAGAATAAAACCTCAAATACACCAGAAGATTACAAGACTTGAAGATTTCCTGCTGAAGATCCCAAGAACCTCCAGGGCAGCCACTCCAGAAAAAATCAAAAGCTCTTTTGAGAGCTATGAGCAAATTTTCCTCCTCCGCCAAGCCTCCAGAAGAACGACCAGCCCCATGGACCACGGACCTCCTCCTCCAAGCCTCCAGAAGAACGGCCAGCCACACGGACCACGGACCAGGCCTCCTCCTCCTCCAAGCCTCCAGAAGAACGACCAACCTCATGGACCACGGACCTCCTCCTCCAAGCCTCCAGAAGAACAGCCAACCCCACGAACCAGAGAAACACCGACTTCACAGCCGACACAGACATCTTTCAAGGTAAGTGAACAAAGTAACTCTCACTAGGGAACACCTTTCAAGGTAAGTGAACAAAGTAACTCTCACTAGGGAATACCTCAATCTTCTTCCAAACTAATATTATGGGACTACAAAAAAAGGTAACAAATCCTAAAATACCAAAACTTTTTAAACAAAAAATACATGAAAATAGAAAACAAAACGATGAATATAAAAATAACCGACGGTGACAGTGTTTACAATAAATGTTCATAAATATTTTACTGTACCCTGAGTAAATATAAGACCCTTCGGAAAACCAAAAAATATTAATTGGGCACTGGACGACCTTGGACTCGATCAACCCAAGGGGGCCACTAGCGCGGAGGGCGTCTGGTATTCCCACGGCCGAAACGCCTGTTGATCCGCTAGATACCACTGACGAAAGTCCAGAAATTCATATTAGGTACCAATAATTACTATCTCCTCCCGGGCCTCCAGGAGGGATAATAATGAAGGCTATCCTAAACTAGAAATAATACACCTAAAACCGACCTCCAAACCAACAGGGTCATCCTCTCATTTAATTCAGATCTACCTTAAATTCTGAACAACTTGACTTATACCTTAAAGTATTTTAATTATCTGAATAACTACAGAATTACTAACACGAATACACACAGTTCATCCACAAGGGGGCTCCATACCTCCGATACATTCATCTTATACACACACATCTCACCTACAAGAGGGCTCAATACCTCAGTACATTCACCCTTACACACACATCTCACCTACAAGAGGTCTCAATACCTCAGTACATTCACCCTTACACACACATCCCATTTACAAGAGGTCTCCCAACCTCAGTACATTCACCCTTACACACACATCTCACCTACAACAGGTCTCAATACCTCAGTACATTCACCCTTACACACACATCCCATTTACAAGAGGTCTCCCAACCTCAGTACATTCACCCTTACACACACATCCCATTTACAAGAGGTCTCCCAACCTCAGTACAATAATCCTACATACACACATTTTATCCACAAGGGGTCTCCAGACCTCAATTACATTCATCTTACACATCCCTAAACTTAACCTTTAATCTTACTCAAAAGCCCAACCTCAACTCAAATCCTAACCATCCCTAACCCTAATCCTAACCCTAACCCTTACCCTAACCCTAACCCTAAAAACCTAAACCTAACCCTGGCCCTAAACCTAGACCTAACCCTAACCCTGACCCTAAACCTAACCCTGACCCTGACCCTAACCCTAACCCTGGCCCCAACCCAAACCCTAACCCTAAACCTAACCCTGGCCCTAAACCTAACCCTAACCATAACCCTAACCCTGACCCTAACCCTAACCCAAATCCTAATTCCCCCCCCCCCCCTTCTTCTCCCCTTCCAAAACTCACAACTGTCCTCTCATATTGCACCCACTAGCCACATACGAAGACACCGGATCCTCCACAATCCGACTGCACGCATAAGGGGTACCCAGTGACCTTGATACACCATACAGCACATCCCACATCAAAACTCTGAAACTATTCAGAGGTCTCGCACCATACGCTACTGACAAAAGTACTTTAGTGCATACGGATCTCAACTGGATGTACGATGTGAGAGTGCAACACTACCTTCTGCGAACTCTGGTAACGCCTACGAGCGTTAGGAGGCAGTAGCGTATTGGTTTCCCGCAGGGAGCCGTTGAACACAAACCCTAACCCTAACCCTAACCCTAACCCTAACCCTAACCCTAACCCTAACCCTAGCCCCTATCCTAACCCTAACCCTAACCCTAACCCTAACCCTAACCCTAACCCTAACCCGTTGTACTGAACCTAACCATCTCCTGGGGACTTGCCTGAACTCAAACAGTTGACTTAGTGAAAATCTTAGAAAATTTACAAGTATTTTTCCCAATAAAAGTTTGTTTAATATAGGTACCTATCGACTCCAAATGGCCTGAAACGTGCTCCTAACTACTTTCTGGGTGAACCTTTTTCACCAAAACACTTAGTCAAATTTCAGGAAATTTTCGTCAAATTTCACAATTTTTTTCCCAAAAAAAGTTTGTTTATAGGTACATATCGACTCCAAATGGCCTAAAACGTGCTCCTAAACACTTTCTAGGGGAACTTTTTTCACCAAAACACTTAGTCAAATTTCAGGAAATTATCGCACCATTCATTTTCAATGCGATACACATTTCCGGTCATAACTTCCGAACGGAAGGTCGTAGAGACTTGGAAACTGCTTCCGTCGAACATAATACGACCACGAGCTTTCCAACGGTACCATCCATGAGCAAATGATCCACTCCTAGCAAAAGTTACAGACCTTTGAACTTGCTTTTCGCTGATTGGACAAGAAGACAAGGTCCCACCCCTTCCTCATTAGTATTACTGGAATCAGGGTACCCGAAAATGGGGGGGTAGCCGAAGTGTAGAGCAAATGATCCACTGTTTAGGGGGTCAAATCAAAGATTCCAAAGTGGCACTCTTGCCCTATCCTAACCCTAACCCTAACCCTAACCCTAACCCTAACCCTAACCCTAACCTAACCCTAACCCTAACCCTAACCCTAACCCTAACCCTAACCCTTTAGTGCATACGGATCTCAACTGGATGTACGATGTGAGAGTGCAACACTACCTTCTGCGAACTCTGGTAACGCCTACGAGCGTTAGGAGGCAGTAGCGTATTGGTTTCCCGCAGGGAGCCGTTGAACACAAACCCTAACCCTAACCTAACCCTAACCCTAACCCTAACCCTAACACTAAAGAGTCCAACATTTACCATGTCTGTTATACTTACCCTAACCAGAGGTAAAAGAAATACAAAATCAGTCATCAGAAAATTTACCAAACCGCTCAAAATGACCCGAATCGTGCTCCTAAACACTTTCTGGAGGGTCGTTTTTGGACAAACCACTTTCGCGCCCATTCGTTTCCTATGGGGGGACGTTTTTCCCTATATCTCTTGAACGAAGCGTCGTAGAGCTTCGAAACCCAAATCCGTCGGACACAATTCGTGGTCTAGCTCTCCAACAAGACCAACCCCGAGTCTCTACGACTTTCAGAGGCTGAGATATGAAAGATTTAAACTTTCTTTTTCGATTTTCTCCCACTTCCCAAAGTCGTAGAGGGTCGGGGGTGGGCTCGTTGGACTTCTAGACCCCGAATTAGGTCTGACGCGACCAGGTTCTGAAGCTCTAGGACCTTCCTATCAAAAGTTATTAGCGAATGGGCTATAGCCCATACCTCATTTTACCCCCTTAATCTAACCCTAACCCTAACCCTAACCCTAACCCTAACCCTAACCCTACCCTAACCCTAACCCTAACCCTAACCCTAACCCTAACCCTAACCCTAACCCTAACCCTAACCCTAACCCTAACCCCTAACCCCTAACCCTAACCCTAACCCTAACCCTAACCCTAACCCTAACCCTAACCCTAACCCTAACCCTAACCCTAACCCTAACCCTAACCCTGACCTTATAAAACTCGATTTATTAATTCACTTAAAACAAATACCGGAACCCAATTTACTTTAAAAATCTAAAATTAACCAAACCTGAATTTCTAAAATTATTAACCAAAATAAAAACCCCCCCAAACAATGTACAAACCCAGATATTTTTCTCTTTGACAGAGCTTCGCTTTATTGGGGCTGAAGCCATCTCCCCTTATTTTCACAAAAGTACAGGAATTTACCAGTACAAGCTGTCAATGACATGCCCAAGAGCAGCCTGAAGGGGCCAGGCCATCTTTACGACTACACTTTTCTCTCATGGTTGCTTAAAAACCTCCGGGTGAAAATCTCAGCCACAATTTGCATACAAACCAAAACAAACCACAAGACCCCGCCCACGGCTCACAGCCCGCCAATCATAGCCACTGTTACTTTTAAAATCTAAATACACCTTAAATCTCCTTTTTACTGAAAAACTAAGACTTAACTTAGTTTATCCTTTATAAAATTTTAATATACCTTAAAATTCGTTGTTACTTATCCATTTTTAAAGGACATTTTATCTGGAGTTACTGTCTAAAACTGGTATGCATTTATCCAATGTAAACTGTATTTCAACCTTAGTTACTGCTAAAATAACGAAAAAGACCTTATAAAACTCGATTTATTAATTCACTTAAAGCAATACCGGAACCCAATTTACTTCAAAAATCTAAAATTAACCAAACCTCAATTTCTAAAATTATTAACCAAAATAAAAAACCCCCTAACGATGTACAAACCCAGATATTTTTTCTTTGACAGAGCTTCGTTTTATTGGGGCTGAAGCCATCTCCCCTTATTTTCACAAAAGTACAGGAATTAACCGTACAAGCTGTCAATGACATGCCCAAGAGCAGCCTGAAGGGGCCAGCCCATCTTTACGACTACACCTTTCTCTCATGGTTGCTAAAAAACCTCCGGGTGAAAATCTCAGCCACAATTTGCATACAAACCACAAGACCCCGCCCACGGCTCACAGCCCGCCAATCACAGCCACTGCAGACACGAATAAAACATAAGTGTTCCACACACCAACTTTAACACACATAATCAAAAATACAAGGGACATAAATGGGAAATAAAATAAAAATCTAAAGCAAAAGATCTAACCAAAGAGAAACATGTCGAAAAAAGAACTCTAACACACAAAATGAAACTATTAAATAGACAATTATCTGTAATAAGATAAAAACCGGGACCCCGCGGGGATAACGGAGAATAAAACCTCAAATACACCAGAAGATTACAAGACTTGAAGATTTCCTGCTGAAGATCCCAAGAACCTCCAGGGCAGCCACTCCAGAAAAAATCAAAAGCTCTTTTGAGAGCTATGAGCAAATTTTCCTCCTCCGCCAAGCCTCCAGAAGAACGACCAGCCCCATGGACCACGGACCTCCTCCTCCAAGCCTCCAGAAGAACGGCCAGCCACACGGACCACGGACCAGGCCTCCTCCTCCTCCAAGCCTCCAGAAGAACGACCAACCTCATGGACCACGGACCTCCTCCTCCAAGCCTCCAGAAGAACAGCCAACCCCACGAACCAGAGAAACACCGACTTCACAGCCGACACAGACATCTTTCAAGGCAAGTGAACAAAGTAACTCTCACTAGGGAACACCTTTCAAGGTAAGTGAACAAAGTAACTCTCACTAGGGAATACCTCAATCTTCTTCCAAACTAATATTATGGGACTACAAAAAAAGGTAACAAATCCTAAAATACCAAAACTTTTTAAACAAAAAATACATGAAAATAGAAAACAAAACGATGAATATAAAAATAACCGACGGTGACAGTGTTTACAATAAATGTTCATAAATATTTTACTGTACCCTGAGTAAATATAAGACCCTTCGGAAAACCAAAAAATATTAATTGGGCACTGGACGACCTTGGACTCGATCAACCCAAGGGGGCCACTAGCGCGGAGGGCGTCTGGTATTCCCACGGCCGAAACGCCTGTTGATCCGCTAGATACCACTGACGAAAGTCCAGAAATTCATATTAGGTACCAATAATTACTATCTCCTCCCGGGCCTCCAGGAGGGATAATAATGAAGGCTATCCTAAACTAGAAATAATACACCTAAAACCGACCTCCAAACCAACAGGGTCATCCTCTCATTTAATTCAGATCTACCTTAAATTCTGAACAACTTGACTTATACCTTAAAGTATTTTAATTATCTGAATAACTACAGAATTACTAACACGAATACACACAGTTCATCCACAAGGGGGCTCCATACCTCCGATACATTCATCTTATACACACACATCTCACCTACAAGAGGGCTCAATACCTCAGTACATTCACCCTTACACACACATCTCACCTACAAGAGGTCTCAATACCTCAGTACATTCACCCTTACACACACATCCCATTTACAAGAGGTCTCCCAACCTCAGTACATTCACCCTTACACACACATCTCACCTACAACAGGTCTCAATACCTCAGTACATTCACCCTTACACACACATCCCATTTACAAGAGGTCTCCCAACCTCAGTACATTCACCCTTACACACACATCCCATTTACAAGAGGTCTCCCAACCTCAGTACAATAATCCTACATACACACATTTTATCCACAAGGGGTCTCCAGACCTCAATTACATTCATCTTACACATCCCTAAACTTAACCTTTAATCTTACTCAAAAGCCCAACCTCAACTCAAATCCTAACCATCCCTAACCCTAATCCTAACCCTAACCCTTACCCTAACCCTAACCCTAAAAACCTAAACCTAACCCTGGCCCTAAACCTAGACCTAACCCTAACCCTGACCCTAAACCTAACCCTGACCCTGACCCTAACCCTAACCCTGGCCCCAACCCAAACCCTAACCCTAAACCTAACCCTGGCCCTAAACCTAACCCTAACCATAACCCTAACCCTGACCCTAACCCTAACCCAAATCCTAATTCCCCCCCCCCCCCTTCTTCTCCCCTTCCAAAACTCACAACTGTCCTCTCATATTGCACCCACTAGCCACATACGAAGACACCGGATCCTCCACAATCCGACTGCACGCATAAGGGGTACCCAGTGACCTTGATACACCATACAGCACATCCCACATCAAAACTCTGAAACTATTCAGAGGTCTCGCACCATACGCTACTGACAAAAGTACTTTAGTGCATACGGATCTCAACTGGATGTACGATGTGAGAGTGCAACACTACCTTCTGCGAACTCTGGTAACGCCTACGAGCGTTAGGAGGCAGTAGCGTATTGGTTTCCCGCAGGGAGCCGTTGAACACAAACCCTAACCCAGCCAGTTCCTCTGTCCGACCGAGCTCTCCGGCCCCACAATCGTACTTGCACCCAGACAACAACACAAACAAACCTACTACAACATACACTAGCTCTACAGATGAGAGACCTCTCCCTCCTAAACTACTCCTAACTCCTTCTCTTCAACACTTTTCCTCTTCTCTCTCACCCACCCTCTCTACCACCCAAACCACCTCTCCCCCATCTTGGGATAAAAAAATAAAAAAATAAAACAAATAAATATCACCCACCAATCCAAACCTGTTAGAGAACTTGAGGAAACCTTACCAACCCTACTCACGAACCTTACAAAATCGTTTTAACGGTGTTTATTTCAAGAAAATATAAAAGTACCGGATAAACCTACTTTTCAATGAAAACTATAACTTAACTGAACTTACTTTGAAAAAATTAATATACCTTAAACCTCATATTCACTGGAAACTACGACTTAACTGGATTTAATTTTTTTTTAAATCTCGTTTTTACTCAACCACTTTAAAGTACATTATAACTTAATTTACTGTTAAAAAAACGGAAATTAACTTTTAAAAAAACCCATTTTTTGACTTATCAAATTTTAAACTACATTTTATCTGGATTTACTAAAACGAAATTTAACTTCCAAAAATTCGTGTCCACTTATCCACTGTAAACTATATCTTAATTTATTTAGGGCTCAAAATGAAAATGACCTTCTATAACACTTGATTTTACTGAGCCACCTTAAACTATATTTCAGATGAGTTACTGTTAAAAACGGAAATGACCTTATCCAATTCTAAACTACATTTTATCTGGATTTAATGTAATCATTATCCAAGGTAAATTGTATTTTAACCTTAGTTAAAGTTAAAGTAACGAACAAGACCTTATAAAACTCGATTTATTAATTCACTTAAAACAAATACCGGAACCCAATTTACTTTAAAAATCTAAAATTAACCAAACCTGAATTTCTAAAATTATTAACCAAAATAAAAACCCCCCCAAACAATGTACAAACCCAGATATTTTTCTCTTTGACAGAGCTTCGCTTTATTGGGGCTGAAGCCATCTCCCCTTATTTTCACAAAAGTACAGGAATTTACCAGTACAAGCTGTCAATGACATGCCCAAGAGCAGCCTGAAGGGGCCAGGCCATCTTTACGACTACACTTTTCTCTCATGGTTGCTTAAAAACCTCCGGGTGAAAATCTCAGCCACAATTTGCATACAAACCAAAACAAACCACAAGACCCCGCCCACGGCTCACAGCCCGCCAATCATAGCCACTGTTACTTTTAAAATCTAAATACACCTTAAATCTCCTTTTTACTGAAAAACTAAGACTTAACTTAGTTTATCCTTTATAAAATTTTAATATACCTTAAAATTCGTTGTTACTTATCCATTTTTAAAGGACATTTTATCTGGAGTTACTGTCTAAAACTGGTATGCATTTATCCAATGTAAACTGTATTTCAACCTTAGTTACTGCTAAAATAACGAAAAAGACCTTATAAAACTCGATTTATTAATTCACTTAAAGCAATACCGGAACCCAATTTACTTCAAAAATCTAAAATTAACCAAACCTCAATTTCTAAAATTATTAACCAAAATAAAAAACCCCCTAACGATGTACAAACCCAGATATTTTTTCTTTGACAGAGCTTCGTTTTATTGGGGCTGAAGCCATCTCCCCTTATTTTCACAAAAGTACAGGAATTAACCGTACAAGCTGTCAATGACATGCCCAAGAGCAGCCTGAAGGGGCCAGCCCATCTTTACGACTACACCTTTCTCTCATGGTTGCTAAAAAACCTCCGGGTGAAAATCTCAGCCACAATTTGCATACAAACCACAAGACCCCGCCCACGGCTCACAGCCCGCCAATCACAGCCACTGCAGACACGAATAAAACATAAGTGTTCCACACACCAACTTTAACACACATAATCAAAAATACAAGGGACATAAATGGGAAATAAAATAAAAATCTAAAGCAAAAGATCTAACCAAAGAGAAACATGTCGAAAAAAGAACTCTAACACACAAAATGAAACTATTAAATAGACAATTATCTGTAATAAGATAAAAACCGGGACCCCGCGGGGATAACGGAGAATAAAACCTCAAATACACCAGAAGATTACAAGACTTGAAGATTTCCTGCTGAAGATCCCAAGAACCTCCAGGGCAGCCACTCCAGAAAAAATCAAAAGCTCTTTTGAGAGCTATGAGCAAATTTTCCTCCTCCGCCAAGCCTCCAGAAGAACGACCAGCCCCATGGACCACGGACCTCCTCCTCCAAGCCTCCAGAAGAACGGCCAGCCACACGGACCACGGACCAGGCCTCCTCCTCCTCCAAGCCTCCAGAAGAACGACCAACCTCATGGACCACGGACCTCCTCCTCCAAGCCTCCAGAAGAACAGCCAACCCCACGAACCAGAGAAACACCGACTTCACAGCCGACACAGACATCTTTCAAGGTAAGTGAACAAAGTAACTCTCACTAGGGAACACCTTTCAAGGTAAGTGAACAAAGTAACTCTCACTAGGGAATACCTCAATCTTCTTCCAAACTAATATTATGGGACTACAAAAAAAGGTAACAAATCCTAAAATACCAAAACTTTTTAAACAAAAAATACATGAAAATAGAAAACAAAACGATGAATATAAAAATAACCGACGGTGACAGTGTTTACAATAAATGTTCATAAATATTTTACTGTACCCTGAGTAAATATAAGACCCTTCGGAAAACCAAAAAATATTAATTGGGCACTGGACGACCTTGGACTCGATCAACCCAAGGGGGCCACTAGCGCGGAGGGCGTCTGGTATTCCCACGGCCGAAACGCCTGTTGATCCGCTAGATACCACTGACGAAAGTCCAGAAATTCATTTAGGTACCAATAATTACTATCTCCTCCCGGGCCTCCAGGAGGGATAATAATGAAGGCTATCCTAAACTAGAAATAATACACCTAAAACCGACCCTCCAAACCAACAGGGTCATCCTCTCATTTAATTCAGATCTACCTTAAATTCTGAACAACTTGACTTATACCTTAAAGTATTTTAATTATCTGAATAACTACAGAATTACTAACACGAATACACACAGTTCATCCACAAGGGGGCTCCATACCTCCGATACATTCATCTTATACACACACATCTCACCTACAAGAGGGCTCAATACCTCAGTACATTCACCCTTACACACACATCTCACCTACAAGAGGTCTCAATACCTCAGTACATTCACCCTTACACACACATCCCATTTACAAGAGGTCTCCCAACCTCAGTACATTCACCCTTACACACACATCTCACCTACAACAGGTCTCAATACCTCAGTACATTCACCCTTACACACACATCCCATTTACAAGAGGTCTCCCAACCTCAGTACATTCACCCTTACACACACATCCCATTTACAAGAGGTCTCCCAACCTCAGTACAATAATCCTACATACACACATTTTATCCACAAGGGGTCTCCAGACCTCAATTACATTCATCTTACACATCCCTAAACTTAACCTTTAATCTTACTCAAAAGCCCAACCTCAACTCAAATCCTAACCATCCCTAACCCTAATCCTAACCCTAACCCTTACCCTAACCCTAACCCTAAAAACCTAAACCTAACCCTGGCCCTAAACCTAGACCTAACCCTAACCCTGACCCTAAACCTAACCCTGACCCTGACCCTAACCCTGGCCCCAACCCAAACCCTAACCCTAAACCTAACCCTGGCCCTAAACCTAACCCTAACCATAACCCTAACCCTGACCCTAACCCTAACCCAAATCCTAATTCCCCCCCCCCCCCTTCTTCTCCCCTTCCAAAACTCACAACTGTCCTCTCATATTGCACCCACTAGCCACATACGAAGACACCGGATCCTCCACAATCCGACTGCACGCATAAGGGGTACCCAGTGACCTTGATACACCATACAGCACATCCCACATCAAAACTCTGAAACTATTCAGAGGTCTCGCACCATACGCTACTGACAAAAGTACTTTAGTGCATACGGATCTCAACTGGATGTACGATGTGAGAGTGCAACACTACCTTCTGCGAACTCTGGTAACGCCTACGAGCGTTAGGAGGCAGTAGCGTATTGGTTTCCCGCAGGGAGCCGTTGAACACAAACCCTAACCCAGCCAGTTCCTCTGTCCGACCGAGCTCTCCGGCCCCACAATCGTACTTGCACCCAGACAACAACACAAACAAACCTACTACAACATACACTAGCTCTACAGATGAGAGACCTCTCCCTCCTAAACTACTCCTAACTCCTTCTCTTCAACACTTTTCCTCTTCTCTCTCACCCACCCTCTCTACCACCCAAACCACCTCTCCCCCATCTTGGGATAAAAAAATAAAAAAATAAAACAAATAAATATCACCCACCAATCCAAACCTGTTAGAGAACTTGAGGAAACCTTACCAACCCTACTCACGAACCTTACAAAATCGTTTTAACGGTGTTTATTTCAAGAAAATATAAAAGTACCGGATAAACCTACTTTTCAATGAAAACTATAACTTAACTGAACTTACTTTGAAAAAATTAATATACCTTAAACCTCATATTCACTGGAAACTACGACTTAACTGGATTTAATTTTTTTTAAATCTCGTTTTTACTCAACCACTTTAAAGTACATTATAACTTAATTTACTGTTAAAAAAACGGAAATTAACTTTTAAAAAAACCCATTTTTTGACTTATCAAATTTTAAACTACATTTTATCTGGATTTACTAAAACGAAATTTAACTTCCAAAAATTCGTGTCCACTTATCCACTGTAAACTATATCTTAATTTATTTAGGGCTCAAAATGAAAATGACCTTCTATAACACTTGATTTTACTGAGCCACCTTAAACTATATTTCAGATGAGTTACTGTTAAAAACGGAAATGACCTTATCCAATTCTAAACTACATTTTATCTGGATTTAATGTAATCATTATCCAAGGTAAATTGTATTTTAACCTTAGTTAAGGTTAAAGTAACGAACAAGACCTTATAAAACTCGATTTATTAATTCACTTAAAACAAATACCGGAACCCAATTTACTTTAAAAATCTAAAATTAACCAAACCTGAATTTCTAAAATTATTAACCAAAATAAAAACCCCCCCAAACAATGTACAAACCCAGATATTTTTCTCTTTGACAGAGCTTCGCTTTATTGGGGCTGAAGCCATCTCCCCTTATTTTCACAAAAGTACAGGAATTTACCAGTACAAGCTGTCAATGACATGCCCAAGAGCAGCCTGAAGGGGCCAGGCCATCTTTACGACTACACTTTTCTCTCATGGTTGCTTAAAAACCTCCGGGTGAAAATCTCAGCCACAATTTGCATACAAACCAAAACAAACCACAAGACCCCGCCCACGGCTCACAGCCCGCCAATCATAGCCACTGTTACTTTTAAAATCTAAATACACCTTAAATCTCCTTTTTACTGAAAAACTAAGACTTAACTTAGTTTATCCTTTATAAAATTTTAATATACCTTAAAATTCGTTGTTACTTATCCATTTTTAAAGGACATTTTATCTGGAGTTACTGTCTAAAACTGGTATGCATTTATCCAATGTAAACTGTATTTCAACCTTAGTTACTGCTAAAATAACGAAAAAGACCTTATAAAACTCGATTTATTAATTCACTTAAAGCAATACCGGAACCCAATTTACTTCAAAAATCTAAAATTAACCAAACCTCAATTTCTAAAATTATTAACCAAAATAAAAAACCCCCTAACGATGTACAAACCCAGATATTTTTTCTTTGACAGAGCTTCGTTTTATTGGGGCTGAAGCCATCTCCCCTTATTTTCACAAAAGTACAGGAATTAACCGTACAAGCTGTCAATGACATGCCCAAGAGCAGCCTGAAGGGGCCAGCCCATCTTTACGACTACACCTTTCTCTCATGGTTGCTAAAAAACCTCCGGGTGAAAATCTCAGCCACAATTTGCATACAAACCACAAGACCCCGCCCACGGCTCACAGCCCGCCAATCACAGCCACTGCAGACACGAATAAAACATAAGTGTTCCACACACCAACTTTAACACACATAATCAAAAATACAAGGGACATAAATGGGAAATAAAATAAAAATCTAAAGCAAAAGATCTAACCAAAGAGAAACATGTCGAAAAAAGAACTCTAACACACAAAATGAAACTATTAAATAGACAATTATCTGTAATAAGATAAAAACCGGGACCCCGCGGGGATAACGGAGAATAAAACCTCAAATACACCAGAAGATTACAAGACTTGAAGATTTCCTGCTGAAGATCCCAAGAACCTCCAGGGCAGCCACTCCAGAAAAAATCAAAAGCTCTTTTGAGAGCTATGAGCAAATTTTCCTCCTCCGCCAAGCCTCCAGAAGAACGACCAGCCCCATGGACCACGGACCTCCTCCTCCAAGCCTCCAGAAGAACGGCCAGCCACACGGACCACGGACCAGGCCTCCTCCTCCTCCAAGCCTCCAGAAGAACGACCAACCTCATGGACCACGGACCTCCTCCTCCAAGCCTCCAGAAGAACAGCCAACCCCACGAACCAGAGAAACACCGACTTCACAGCCGACACAGACATCTTTCAAGGTAAGTGAACAAAGTAACTCTCACTAGGGAACACCTTTCAAGGTAAGTGAACAAAGTAACTCTCACTAGGGAATACCTCAATCTTCTTCCAAACTAATATTATGGGACTACAAAAAAAGGTAACAAATCCTAAAATACCAAAACTTTTTAAACAAAAAATACATGAAAATAGAAAACAAAACGATGAATATAAAAATAACCGACGGTGACAGTGTTTACAATAAATGTTCATAAATATTTTACTGTACCCTGAGTAAATATAAGACCCTTCGGAAAACCAAAAAATATTAATTGGGCACTGGACGACCTTGGACTCGATCAACCCAAGGGGGCCACTAGCGCGGAGGGCGTCTGGTATTCCCACGGCCGAAACGCCTGTTGATCCGCTAGATACCACTGACGAAAGTCCAGAAATTCATATTAGGTACCAATAATTACTATCTCCTCCCGGGCCTCCAGGAGGGATAATAATGAAGGCTATCCTAAACTAGAAATAATACACCTAAAACCGACCTCCAAACCAACAGGGTCATCCTCTCATTTAATTCAGATCTACCTTAAATTCTGAACAACTTGACTTATACCTTAAAGTATTTTAATTATCTGAATAACTACAGAATTACTAACACGAATACACACAGTTCATCCACAAGGGGGCTCCATACCTCCGATACATTCATCTTATACACACACATCTCACCTACAAGAGGGCTCAATACCTCAGTACATTCACCCTTACACACACATCTCACCTACAAGAGGTCTCAATACCTCAGTACATTCACCCTTACACACACATCCCATTTACAAGAGGTCTCCCAACCTCAGTACATTCACCCTTACACACACATCTCACCTACAACAGGTCTCAATACCTCAGTACATTCACCCTTACACACACATCCCATTTACAAGAGGTCTCCCAACCTCAGTACATTCACCCTTACACACACATCCCATTTACAAGAGGTCTCCCAACCTCAGTACAATAATCCTACATACACACATTTTATCCACAAGGGGTCTCCAGACCTCAATTACATTCATCTTACACATCCCTAAACTTAACCTTTAATCTTACTCAAAAGCCCAACCTCAACTCAAATCCTAACCATCCCTAACCCTAATCCTAACCCTAACCCTTACCCTAACCCTAACCCTAAAAACCTAAACCTAACCCTGGCCCTAAACCTAGACCTAACCCTAACCCTGACCCTAAACCTAACCCTGACCCTGACCCTAACCCTAACCCTGGCCCCAACCCAAACCCTAACCCTAAACCTAACCCTGGCCCTAAACCTAACCCTAACCATAACCCTAACCCTGACCCTAACCCTAACCCAAATCCTAATTCCCCCCCCCCCCCCTTCTTCTCCCCTTCCAAAACTCACAACTGTCCTCTCATATTGCACCCACTAGCCACATACGAAGACACCGGATCCTCCACAATCCGACTGCACGCATAAGGGGTACCCAGTGACCTTGATACACCATACAGCACATCCCACATCAAAACTCTGAAACTATTCAGAGGTCTCGCACCATACGCTACTGACAAAAGTACTTTAGTGCATACGGATCTCAACTGGATGTACGATGTGAGAGTGCAACACTACCTTCTGCGAACTCTGGTAACGCCTACGAGCGTTAGGAGGCAGTAGCGTATTGGTTTCCCGCAGGGAGCCGTTGAACACAAACCCTAACCCAGCCAGTTCCTCTGTCCGACCGAGCTCTCCGGCCCCACAATCGTACTTGCACCCAGACAACAACACAAACAAACCTACTACAACATACACTAGCTCTACAGATGAGAGACCTCTCCCTCCTAAACTACTCCTAACTCCTTCTCTTCAACACTTTTCCTCTTCTCTCTCACCCACCCTCTCTACCACCCAAACCACCTCTCCCCCATCTTGGGATAAAAAAATAAAAAAATAAAACAAATAAATATCACCCACCAATCCAAACCTGTTAGAGAACTTGAGGAAACCTTACCAACCCTACTCACGAACCTTACAAAATCGTTTTAACGGTGTTTATTTCAAGAAAATATAAAAGTACCGGATAAACCTACTTTTCAATGAAAACTATAACTTAACTGAACTTACTTTGAAAAAATTAATATACCTTAAACCTCATATTCACTGGAAACTACGACTTAACTGGATTTAATTTTTTTAAATCTCGTTTTTACTCAACCACTTTAAAGTACATTATAACTTAATTTACTGTTAAAAAAACGGAAATTAACTTTTAAAAAAACCCATTTTTTGACTTATCAAATTTTAAACTACATTTTATCTGGATTTACTAAAACGAAATTTAACTTCCAAAAATTCGTGTCCACTTATCCACTGTAAACTATATCTTAATTTATTTAGGGCTCAAAATGAAAATGACCTTCTATAACACTTGATTTTACTGAGCCACCTTAAACTATATTTCAGATGAGTTACTGTTAAAAACGGAAATGACCTTATCCAATTCTAAACTACATTTTATCTGGATTTAATGTAATCATTATCCAAGGTAAATTGTATTTTAACCTTAGTTAAGGTTAAAGTAACGAACAAGACCTTATAAAACTCGATTTATTAATTCACTTAAAACAAATACCGGAACCCAATTTACTTTAAAAATCTAAAATTAACCAAACCTGAATTTCTAAAATTATTAACCAAAATAAAAACCCCCCCAAACAATGTACAAACCCAGATATTTTTCTCTTTGACAGAGCTTCGCTTTATTGGGGCTGAAGCCATCTCCCCTTATTTTCACAAAAGTACAGGAATTTACCAGTACAAGCTGTCAATGACATGCCCAAGAGCAGCCTGAAGGGGCCAGGCCATCTTTACGACTACACTTTTCTCTCATGGTTGCTTAAAAACCTCCGGGTGAAAATCTCAGCCACAATTTGCATACAAACCAAAACAAACCACAAGACCCCGCCCACGGCTCACAGCCCGCCAATCATAGCCACTGTTACTTTTAAAATCTAAATACACCTTAAATCTC
This sequence comes from Cololabis saira, assembly GCF_033807715.1. NCBI lineage: Eukaryota > Metazoa > Chordata > Actinopteri > Beloniformes > Belonidae > Cololabis > Cololabis saira. The sequence goes on from NW_026906251.1 coordinate 115,153, forward strand.
CTTTTTACTGAAAAACTAAGACTTAACTTAGTTTATCCTTTATAAAATTTTAATATACCTTAAAATTCGTTGTTACTTATCCATTTTTAAAGGACATTTTATCTGGAGTTACTGTCTAAAACTGGTATGCATTTATCCAATGTAAACTGTATTTCAACCTTAGTTACTGCTAAAATAACGAAAAAGACCTTATAAAACTCGATTTATTAATTCACTTAAAGCAATACCGGAACCCAATTTACTTCAAAAATCTAAAATTAACCAAACCTCAATTTCTAAAATTATTAACCAAAATAAAAAACCCCCTAACGATGTACAAACCCAGATATTTTTTCTTTGACAGAGCTTCGTTTTATTGGGGCTGAAGCCATCTCCCCTTATTTTCACAAAAGTACAGGAATTAACCGTACAAGCTGTCAATGACATGCCCAAGAGCAGCCTGAAGGGGCCAGCCCATCTTTACGACTACACCTTTCTCTCATGGTTGCTAAAAAACCTCCGGGTGAAAATCTCAGCCACAATTTGCATACAAACCACAAGACCCCGCCCACGGCTCACAGCCCGCCAATCACAGCCACTGCAGACACGAATAAAACATAAGTGTTCCACACACCAACTTTAACACACATAATCAAAAATACAAGGGACATAAATGGGAAATAAAATAAAAATCTAAAGCAAAAGATCTAACCAAAGAGAAACATGTCGAAAAAAGAACTCTAACACACAAAATGAAACTATTAAATAGACAATTATCTGTAATAAGATAAAAACCGGGACCCCGCGGGGATAACGGAGAATAAAACCTCAAATACACCAGAAGATTACAAGACTTGAAGATTTCCTGCTGAAGATCCCAAGAACCTCCAGGGCAGCCACTCCAGAAAAAATCAAAAGCTCTTTTGAGAGCTATGAGCAAATTTTCCTCCTCCGCCAAGCCTCCAGAAGAACGACCAGCCCCATGGACCACGGACCTCCTCCTCCAAGCCTCCAGAAGAACGGCCAGCCACACGGACCACGGACCAGGCCTCCTCCTCCTCCAAGCCTCCAGAAGAACGACCAACCTCATGGACCACGGACCTCCTCCTCCAAGCCTCCAGAAGAACAGCCAACCCCACGAACCAGAGAAACACCGACTTCACAGCCGACACAGACATCTTTCAAGGTAAGTGAACAAAGTAACTCTCACTAGGGAACACCTTTCAAGGTAAGTGAACAAAGTAACTCTCACTAGGGAATACCTCAATCTTCTTCCAAACTAATATTATGGGACTACAAAAAAAGGTAACAAATCCTAAAATACCAAAACTTTTTAAACAAAAAATACATGAAAATAGAAAACAAAACGATGAATATAAAAATAACCGACGGTGACAGTGTTTACAATAAATGTTCATAAATATTTTACTGTACCCTGAGTAAATATAAGACCCTTCGGAAAACCAAAAAATATTAATTGGGCACTGGACGACCTTGGACTCGATCAACCCAAGGGGGCCACTAGCGCGGAGGGCGTCTGGTATTCCCACGGCCGAAACGCCTGTTGATCCGCTAGATACCACTGACGAAAGTCCAGAAATTCATATTAGGTACCAATAATTACTATCTCCTCCCGGGCCTCCAGGAGGGATAATAATGAAGGCTATCCTAAACTAGAAATAATACACCTAAAACCGACCTCCAAACCAACAGGGTCATCCTCTCATTTAATTCAGATCTACCTTAAATTCTGAACAACTTGACTTATACCTTAAAGTATTTTAATTATCTGAATAACTACAGAATTACTAACACGAATACACACAGTTCATCCACAAGGGGGCTCCATACCTCCGATACATTCATCTTATACACACACATCTCACCTACAAGAGGGCTCAATACCTCAGTACATTCACCCTTACACACACATCTCACCTACAAGAGGTCTCAATACCTCAGTACATTCACCCTTACACACACATCCCATTTACAAGAGGTCTCCCAACCTCAGTACATTCACCCTTACACACACATCTCACCTACAACAGGTCTCAATACCTCAGTACATTCACCCTTACACACACATCCCATTTACAAGAGGTCTCCCAACCTCAGTACATTCACCCTTACACACACATCCCATTTACAAGAGGTCTCCCAACCTCAGTACAATAATCCTACATACACACATTTTATCCACAAGGGGTCTCCAGACCTCAATTACATTCATCTTACACATCCCTAAACTTAACCTTTAATCTTACTCAAAAGCCCAACCTCAACTCAAATCCTAACCATCCCTAACCCTAATCCTAACCCTAACCCTTACCCTAACCCTAACCCTAAAAACCTAAACCTAACCCTGGCCCTAAACCTAGACCTAACCCTAACCCTGACCCTAAACCTAACCCTGACCCTGACCCTAACCCTAACCCTGGCCCCAACCCAAACCCTAACCCTAAACCTAACCCTGGCCCTAAACCTAACCCTAACCATAACCCTAACCCTGACCCTAACCCTAACCCAAATCCTAATTCCCCCCCCCCCCCTTCTTCTCCCCTTCCAAAACTCACAACTGTCCTCTCATATTGCACCCACTAGCCACATACGAAGACACCGGATCCTCCACAATCCGACTGCACGCATAAGGGGTACCCAGTGACCTTGATACACCATACAGCACATCCCACATCAAAACTCTGAAACTATTCAGAGGTCTCGCACCATACGCTACTGACAAAAGTACTTTAGTGCATACGGATCTCAACTGGATGTACGATGTGAGAGTGCAACACTACCTTCTGCGAACTCTGGTAACGCCTACGAGCGTTAGGAGGCAGTAGCGTATTGGTTTCCCGCAGGGAGCCGTTGAACACAAACCCTAACCCAGCCAGTTCCTCTGTCCGACCGAGCTCTCCGGCCCCACAATCGTACTTGCACCCAGACAACAACACAAACAAACCTACTACAACATACACTAGCTCTACAGATGAGAGACCTCTCCCTCCTAAACTACTCCTAACTCCTTCTCTTCAACACTTTTCCTCTTCTCTCTCACCCACCCTCTCTACCACCCAAACCACCTCTCCCCCATCTTGGGATAAAAAAATAAAAAAATAAAACAAATAAATATCACCCACCAATCCAAACCTGTTAGAGAACTTGAGGAAACCTTACCAACCCTACTCACGAACCTTACAAAATCGTTTTAACGGTGTTTATTTCAAGAAAATATAAAAGTACCGGATAAACCTACTTTTCAATGAAAACTATAACTTAACTGAACTTACTTTGAAAAAATTAATATACCTTAAACCTCATATTCACTGGAAACTACGACTTAACTGGATTTAATTTTTTTTTAAATCTCGTTTTTACTCAACCACTTTAAAGTACATTATAACTTAATTTACTGTTAAAAAAACGGAAATTAACTTTTAAAAAAACCCATTTTTTGACTTATCAAATTTTAAACTACATTTTATCTGGATTTACTAAAACGAAATTTAACTTCCAAAAATTCGTGTCCACTTATCCACTGTAAACTATATCTTAATTTATTTAGGGCTCAAAATGAAAATGACCTTCTATAACACTTGATTTTACTGAGCCACCTTAAACTATATTTCAGATGAGTTACTGTTAAAAACGGAAATGACCTTATCCAATTCTAAACTACATTTTATCTGGATTTAATGTAATCATTATCCAAGGTAAATTGTATTTTAACCTTAGTTAAAGTTAAAGTAACGAACAAGACCTTATAAAACTCGATTTATTAATTCACTTAAAACAAATACCGGAACCCAATTTACTTTAAAAATCTAAAATTAACCAAACCTGAATTTCTAAAATTATTAACCAAAATAAAAACCCCCCCAAACAATGTACAAACCCAGATATTTTTCTCTTTGACAGAGCTTCGCTTTATTGGGGCTGAAGCCATCTCCCCTTATTTTCACAAAAGTACAGGAATTTACCAGTACAAGCTGTCAATGACATGCCCAAGAGCAGCCTGAAGGGGCCAGGCCATCTTTACGACTACACTTTTCTCTCATGGTTGCTTAAAAACCTCCGGGTGAAAATCTCAGCCACAATTTGCATACAAACCAAAACAAACCACAAGACCCCGCCCACGGCTCACAGCCCGCCAATCATAGCCACTGTTACTTTTAAAATCTAAATACACCTTAAATCTCCTTTTTACTGAAAAACTAAGACTTAACTTAGTTTATCCTTTATAAAATTTTAATATACCTTAAAATTCGTTGTTACTTATCCATTTTTAAAGGACATTTTATCTGGAGTTACTGTCTAAAACTGGTATGCATTTATCCAATGTAAACTGTATTTCAACCTTAGTTACTGCTAAAATAACGAAAAAGACCTTATAAAACTCGATTTATTAATTCACTTAAAGCAATACCGGAACCCAATTTACTTCAAAAATCTAAAATTAACCAAACCTCAATTTCTAAAATTATTAACCAAAATAAAAAACCCCCTAACGATGTACAAACCCAGATATTTTTTCTTTGACAGAGCTTCGTTTTATTGGGGCTGAAGCCATCTCCCCTTATTTTCACAAAAGTACAGGAATTAACCGTACAAGCTGTCAATGACATGCCCAAGAGCAGCCTGAAGGGGCCAGCCCATCTTTACGACTACACCTTTCTCTCATGGTTGCTAAAAAACCTCCGGGTGAAAATCTCAGCCACAATTTGCATACAAACCACAAGACCCCGCCCACGGCTCACAGCCCGCCAATCACAGCCACTGCAGACACGAATAAAACATAAGTGTTCCACACACCAACTTTAACACACATAATCAAAAATACAAGGGACATAAATGGGAAATAAAATAAAAATCTAAAGCAAAAGATCTAACCAAAGAGAAACATGTCGAAAAAAGAACTCTAACACACAAAATGAAACTATTAAATAGACAATTATCTGTAATAAGATAAAAACCGGGACCCCGCGGGGATAACGGAGAATAAAACCTCAAATACACCAGAAGATTACAAGACTTGAAGATTTCCTGCTGAAGATCCCAAGAACCTCCAGGGCAGCCACTCCAGAAAAAATCAAAAGCTCTTTTGAGAGCTATGAGCAAATTTTCCTCCTCCGCCAAGCCTCCAGAAGAACGACCAGCCCCATGGACCACGGACCTCCTCCTCCAAGCCTCCAGAAGAACGGCCAGCCACACGGACCACGGACCAGGCCTCCTCCTCCTCCAAGCCTCCAGAAGAACGACCAACCTCATGGACCACGGACCTCCTCCTCCAAGCCTCCAGAAGAACAGCCAACCCCACGAACCAGAGAAACACCGACTTCACAGCCGACACAGACATCTTTCAAGGTAAGTGAACAAAGTAACTCTCACTAGGGAACACCTTTCAAGGTAAGTGAACAAAGTAACTCTCACTAGGGAATACCTCAATCTTCTTCCAAACTAATATTATGGGACTACAAAAAAAGGTAACAAATCCTAAAATACCAAAACTTTTTAAACAAAAAATACATGAAAATAGAAAACAAAACGATGAATATAAAAATAACCGACGGTGACAGTGTTTACAATAAATGTTCATAAATATTTTACTGTACCCTGAGTAAATATAAGACCCTTCGGAAAACCAAAAAATATTAATTGGGCACTGGACGACCTTGGACTCGATCAACCCAAGGGGGCCACTAGCGCGGAGGGCGTCTGGTATTCCCACGGCCGAAACGCCTGTTGATCCGCTAGATACCACTGACGAAAGTCCAGAAATTCATATTAGGTACCAATAATTACTATCTCCTCCCGGGCCTCCAGGAGGGATAATAATGAAGGCTATCCTAAACTAGAAATAATACACCTAAAACCGACCTCCAAACCAACAGGGTCATCCTCTCATTTAATTCAGATCTACCTTAAATTCTGAACAACTTGACTTATACCTTAAAGTATTTTAATTATCTGAATAACTACAGAATTACTAACACGAATACACACAGTTCATCCACAAGGGGGCTCCATACCTCCGATACATTCATCTTATACACACACATCTCACCTACAAGAGGGCTCAATACCTCAGTACATTCACCCTTACACACACATCTCACCTACAAGAGGTCTCAATACCTCAGTACATTCACCCTTACACACACATCCCATTTACAAGAGGTCTCCCAACCTCAGTACATTCACCCTTACACACACATCTCACCTACAACAGGTCTCAATACCTCAGTACATTCACCCTTACACACACATCCCATTTACAAGAGGTCTCCCAACCTCAGTACATTCACCCTTACACACACATCCCATTTACAAGAGGTCTCCCAACCTCAGTACAATAATCCTACATACACACATTTTATCCACAAGGGGTCTCCAGACCTCAATTACATTCATCTTACACATCCCTAAACTTAACCTTTAATCTTACTCAAAAGCCCAACCTCAACTCAAATCCTAACCATCCCTAACCCTAATCCTAACCCTAACCCTTACCCTAACCCTAACCCTAAAAACCTAAACCTAACCCTGGCCCTAAACCTAGACCTAACCCTAACCCTGACCCTAAACCTAACCCTGACCCTGACCCTAACCCTAACCCTGGCCCCAACCCAAACCCTAACCCTAAACCTAACCCTGGCCCTAAACCTAACCCTAACCATAACCCTAACCCTGACCCTAACCCTAACCCAAATCCTAATTCCCCCCCCCCCCCCTTCTTCTCCCCTTCCAAAACTCACAACTGTCCTCTCATATTGCACCCACTAGCCACATACGAAGACACCGGATCCTCCACAATCCGACTGCACGCATAAGGGGTACCCAGTGACCTTGATACACCATACAGCACATCCCACATCAAAACTCTGAAACTATTCAGAGGTCTCGCACCATACGCTACTGACAAAAGTACTTTAGTGCATACGGATCTCAACTGGATGTACGATGTGAGAGTGCAACACTACCTTCTGCGAACTCTGGTAACGCCTACGAGCGTTAGGAGGCAGTAGCGTATTGGTTTCCCGCAGGGAGCCGTTGAACACAAACCCTAACCCAGCCAGTTCCTCTGTCCGACCGAGCTCTCCGGCCCCACAATCGTACTTGCACCCAGACAACAACACAAACAAACCTACTACAACATACACTAGCTCTACAGATGAGAGACCTCTCCCTCCTAAACTACTCCTAACTCCTTCTCTTCAACACTTTTCCTCTTCTCTCTCACCCACCCTCTCTACCACCCAAACCACCTCTCCCCCATCTTGGGATAAAAAAATAAAAAAATAAAACAAATAAATATCACCCACCAATCCAAACCTGTTAGAGAACTTGAGGAAACCTTACCAACCCTACTCACGAACCTTACAAAATCGTTTTAACGGTGTTTATTTCAAGAAAATATAAAAGTACCGGATAAACCTACTTTTCAATGAAAACTATAACTTAACTGAACTTACTTTGAAAAAATTAATATACCTTAAACCTCATATTCACTGGAAACTACGACTTAACTGGATTTAATTTTTTTTTAAATCTCGTTTTTACTCAACCACTTTAAAGTACATTATAACTTAATTTACTGTTAAAAAAACGGAAATTAACTTTTAAAAAAACCCATTTTTTGACTTATCAAATTTTAAACTACATTTTATCTGGATTTACTAAAACGAAATTTAACTTCCAAAAATTCGTGTCCACTTATCCACTGTAAACTATATCTTAATTTATTTAGGGCTCAAAATGAAAATGACCTTCTATAACACTTGATTTTACTGAGCCACCTTAAACTATATTTCAGATGAGTTACTGTTAAAAACGGAAATGACCTTATCCAATTCTAAACTACATTTTATCTGGATTTAATGTAATCATTATCCAAGGTAAATTGTATTTTAACCTTAGTTAAGGTTAAAGTAACGAACAAGACCTTATAAAACTCGATTTATTAATTCACTTAAAACAAATACCGGAACCCAATTTACTTTAAAAATCTAAAATTAACCAAACCTGAATTTCTAAAATTATTAACCAAAATAAAAACCCCCCCAAACAATGTACAAACCCAGATATTTTTCTCTTTGACAGAGCTTCGCTTTATTGGGGCTGAAGCCATCTCCCCTTATTTTCACAAAAGTACAGGAATTTACCAGTACAAGCTGTCAATGACATGCCCAAGAGCAGCCTGAAGGGGCCAGGCCATCTTTACGACTACACTTTTCTCTCATGGTTGCTTAAAAACCTCCGGGTGAAAATCTCAGCCACAATTTGCATACAAACCAAAACAAACCACAAGACCCCGCCCACGGCTCACAGCCCGCCAATCATAGCCACTGTTACTTTTAAAATCTAAATACACCTTAAATCTCCTTTTTACTGAAAAACTAAGACTTAACTTAGTTTATCCTTTATAAAATTTTAATATACCTTAAAATTCGTTGTTACTTATCCATTTTTAAAGGACATTTTATCTGGAGTTACTGTCTAAAACTGGTATGCATTTATCCAATGTAAACTGTATTTCAACCTTAGTTACTGCTAAAATAACGAAAAAGACCTTATAAAACTCGATTTATTAATTCACTTAAAGCAATACCGGAACCCAATTTACTTCAAAAATCTAAAATTAACCAAACCTCAATTTCTAAAATTATTAACCAAAATAAAAAACCCCCTAACGATGTACAAACCCAGATATTTTTTCTTTGACAGAGCTTCGTTTTATTGGGGCTGAAGCCATCTCCCCTTATTTTCACAAAAGTACAGGAATTAACCGTACAAGCTGTCAATGACATGCCCAAGAGCAGCCTGAAGGGGCCAGCCCATCTTTACGACTACACCTTTCTCTCATGGTTGCTAAAAAACCTCCGGGTGAAAATCTCAGCCACAATTTGCATACAAACCACAAGACCCCGCCCACGGCTCACAGCCCGCCAATCACAGCCACTGCAGACACGAATAAAACATAAGTGTTCCACACACCAACTTTAACACACATAATCAAAAATACAAGGGACATAAATGGGAAATAAAATAAAAATCTAAAGCAAAAGATCTAACCAAAGAGAAACATGTCGAAAAAAGAACTCTAACACACAAAATGAAACTATTAAATAGACAATTATCTGTAATAAGATAAAAACCGGGACCCCGCGGGGATAACGGAGAATAAAACCTCAAATACACCAGAAGATTACAAGACTTGAAGATTTCCTGCTGAAGATCCCAAGAACCTCCAGGGCAGCCACTCCAGAAAAAATCAAAAGCTCTTTTGAGAGCTATGAGCAAATTTTCCTCCTCCGCCAAGCCTCCAGAAGAACGACCAGCCCCATGGACCACGGACCTCCTCCTCCAAGCCTCCAGAAGAACGGCCAGCCACACGGACCACGGACCAGGCCTCCTCCTCCTCCAAGCCTCCAGAAGAACGACCAACCTCATGGACCACGGACCTCCTCCTCCAAGCCTCCAGAAGAACAGCCAACCCCACGAACCAGAGAAACACCGACTTCACAGCCGACACAGACATCTTTCAAGGTAAGTGAACAAAGTAACTCTCACTAGGGAACACCTTTCAAGGTAAGTGAACAAAGTAACTCTCACTAGGGAATACCTCAATCTTCTTCCAAACTAATATTATGGGACTACAAAAAAAGGTAACAAATCCTAAAATACCAAAACTTTTTAAACAAAAAATACATGAAAATAGAAAACAAAACGATGAATATAAAAATAACCGACGGTGACAGTGTTTACAATAAATGTTCATAAATATTTTACTGTACCCTGAGTAAATATAAGACCCTTCGGAAAACCAAAAAATATTAATTGGGCACTGGACGACCTTGGACTCGATCAACCCAAGGGGGCCACTAGCGCGGAGGGCGTCTGGTATTCCCACGGCCGAAACGCCTGTTGATCCGCTAGATACCACTGACGAAAGTCCAGAAATTCATATTAGGTACCAATAATTACTATCTCCTCCCGGGCCTCCAGGAGGGATAATAATGAAGGCTATCCTAAACTAGAAATAATACACCTAAAACCGACCTCCAAACCAACAGGGTCATCCTCTCATTTAATTCAGATCTACCTTAAATTCTGAACAACTTGACTTATACCTTAAAGTATTTTAATTATCTGAATAACTACAGAATTACTAACACGAATACACACAGTTCATCCACAAGGGGGCTCCATACCTCCGATACATTCATCTTATACACACACATCTCACCTACAAGAGGGCTCAATACCTCAGTACATTCACCCTTACACACACATCTCACCTACAAGAGGTCTCAATACCTCAGTACATTCACCCTTACACACACATCCCATTTACAAGAGGTCTCCCAACCTCAGTACATTCACCCTTACACACACATCTCACCTACAACAGGTCTCAATACCTCAGTACATTCACCCTTACACACACATCCCATTTACAAGAGGTCTCCCAACCTCAGTACATTCACCCTTACACACACATCCCATTTACAAGAGGTCTCCCAACCTCAGTACAATAATCCTACATACACACATTTTATCCACAAGGGGTCTCCAGACCTCAATTACATTCATCTTACACATCCCTAAACTTAACCTTTAATCTTACTCAAAAGCCCAACCTCAACTCAAATCCTAACCATCCCTAACCCTAATCCTAACCCTAACCCTTACCCTAACCCTAACCCTAAAAACCTAAACCTAACCCTGGCCCTAAACCTAGACCTAACCCTAACCCTGACCCTAAACCTAACCCTGACCCTGACCCTAACCCTGGCCCCAACCCAAACCCTAACCCTAAACCTAACCCTGGCCCTAAACCTAACCCTAACCATAACCCTAACCCTGACCCTAACCCTAACCCAAATCCTAATTCCCCCCCCCCCCCTTCTTCTCCCCTTCCAAAACTCACAACTGTCCTCTCATATTGCACCCACTAGCCACATACGAAGACACCGGATCCTCCACAATCCGACTGCACGCATAAGGGGTACCCAGTGACCTTGATACACCATACAGCACATCCCACATCAAAACTCTGAAACTATTCAGAGGTCTCGCACCATACGCTACTGACAAAAGTACTTTAGTGCATACGGATCTCAACTGGATGTACGATGTGAGAGTGCAACACTACCTTCTGCGAACTCTGGTAACGCCTACGAGCGTTAGGAGGCAGTAGCGTATTGGTTTCCCGCAGGGAGCCGTTGAACACAAACCCTAACCCAGCCAGTTCCTCTGTCCGACCGAGCTCTCCGGCCCCACAATCGTACTTGCACCCAGACAACAACACAAACAAACCTACTACAACATACACTAGCTCTACAGATGAGAGACCTCTCCCTCCTAAACTACTCCTAACTCCTTCTCTTCAACACTTTTCCTCTTCTCTCTCACCCACCCTCTCTACCACCCAAACCACCTCTCCCCCATCTTGGGATAAAAAAATAAAAAAATAAAACAAATAAATATCACCCACCAATCCAAACCTGTTAGAGAACTTGAGGAAACCTTACCAACCCTACTCACGAACCTTACAAAATCGTTTTAACGGTGTTTATTTCAAGAAAATATAAAAGTACCGGATAAACCTACTTTTCAATGAAAACTATAACTTAACTGAACTTACTTTGAAAAAATTAATATACCTTAAACCTCATATTCACTGGAAACTACGACTTAACTGGATTTAATTTTTTTTTAAATCTCGTTTTTACTCAACCACTTTAAAGTACATTATAACTTAATTTACTGTTAAAAAAACGGAAATTAACTTTTAAAAAAACCCATTTTTTGACTTATCAAATTTTAAACTACATTTTATCTGGATTTACTAAAACGAAATTTAACTTCCAAAAATTCGTGTCCACTTATCCACTGTAAACTATATCTTAATTTATTTAGGGCTCAAAATGAAAATGACCTTCTATAACACTTGATTTTACTGAGCCACCTTAAACTATATTTCAGATGAGTTACTGTTAAAAACGGAAATGACCTTATCCAATTCTAAACTACATTTTATCTGGATTTAATGTAATCATTATCCAAGGTAAATTGTATTTTAACCTTAGTTAAGGTTAAAGTAACGAACAAGACCTTATAAAACTCGATTTATTAATTCACTTAAAACAAATACCGGAACCCAATTTACTTTAAAAATCTAAAATTAACCAAACCTGAATTTCTAAAATTATTAACCAAAATAAAAACCCCCCCAAACAATGTACAAACCCAGATATTTTTCTCTTTGACAGAGCTTCGCTTTATTGGGGCTGAAGCCATCTCCCCTTATTTTCACAAAAGTACAGGAATTTACCAGTACAAGCTGTCAATGACATGCCCAAGAGCAGCCTGAAGGGGCCAGGCCATCTTTACGACTACACTTTTCTCTCATGGTTGCTTAAAAACCTCCGGGTGAAAATCTCAGCCACAATTTGCATACAAACCAAAACAAACCACAAGACCCCGCCCACGGCTCACAGCCCGCCAATCATAGCCACTGTTACTTTTAAAATCTAAATACACCTTAAATCTCCTTTTTACTGAAAAACTAAGACTTAACTTAGTTTATCCTTTATAAAATTTTAATATACCTTAAAATTCGTTGTTACTTATCCATTTTTAAAGGACATTTTATCTGGAGTTACTGTCTAAAACTGGTATGCATTTATCCAATGTAAACTGTATTTCAACCTTAGTTACTGCTAAAATAACGAAAAAGACCTTATAAAACTCGATTTATTAATTCACTTAAAGCAATACCGGAACCCAATTTACTTCAAAAATCTAAAATTAACCAAACCTCAATTTCTAAAATTATTAACCAAAATAAAAAACCCCCTAACGATGTACAAACCCAGATATTTTTTCTTTGACAGAGCTTCGTTTTATTGGGGCTGAAGCCATCTCCCCTTATTTTCACAAAAGTACAGGAATTAACCGTACAAGCTGTCAATGACATGCCCAAGAGCAGCCTGAAGGGGCCAGCCCATCTTTACGACTACACCTTTCTCTCATGGTTGCTAAAAAACCTCCGGGTGAAAATCTCAGCCACAATTTGCATACAAACCACAAGACCCCGCCCACGGCTCACAGCCCGCCAATCACAGCCACTGCAGACACGAATAAAACATAAGTGTTCCACACACCAACTTTAACACACATAATCAAAAATACAAGGGACATAAATGGGAAATAAAATAAAAATCTAAAGCAAAAGATCTAACCAAAGAGAAACATGTCGAAAAAAGAACTCTAACACACAAAATGAAACTATTAAATAGACAATTATCTGTAATAAGATAAAAACCGGGACCCCGCGGGGATAACGGAGAATAAAACCTCAAATACACCAGAAGATTACAAGACTTGAAGATTTCCTGCTGAAGATCCCAAGAACCTCCAGGGCAGCCACTCCAGAAAAAATCAAAAGCTCTTTTGAGAGCTATGAGCAAATTTTCCTCCTCCGCCAAGCCTCCAGAAGAACGACCAGCCCCATGGACCACGGACCTCCTCCTCCAAGCCTCCAGAAGAACGGCCAGCCACACGGACCACGGACCAGGCCTCCTCCTCCTCCAAGCCTCCAGAAGAACGACCAACCTCATGGACCACGGACCTCCTCCTCCAAGCCTCCAGAAGAACAGCCAACCCCACGAACCAGAGAAACACCGACTTCACAGCCGACACAGACATCTTTCAAGGTAAGTGAACAAAGTAACTCTCACTAGGGAACACCTTTCAAGGTAAGTGAACAAAGTAACTCTCACTAGGGAATACCTCAATCTTCTTCCAAACTAATATTATGGGACTACAAAAAAAGGTAACAAATCCTAAAATACCAAAACTTTTTAAACAAAAAATACATGAAAATAGAAAACAAAACGATGAATATAAAAATAACCGACGGTGACAGTGTTTACAATAAATGTTCATAAATATTTTACTGTACCCTGAGTAAATATAAGACCCTTCGGAAAACCAAAAAATATTAATTGGGCACTGGACGACCTTGGACTCGATCAACCCAAGGGGGCCACTAGCGCGGAGGGCGTCTGGTATTCCCACGGCCGAAACGCCTGTTGATCCGCTAGATACCACTGACGAAAGTCCAGAAATTCATATTAGGTACCAATAATTACTATCTCCTCCCGGGCCTCCAGGAGGGATAATAATGAAGGCTATCCTAAACTAGAAATAATACACCTAAAACCGACCTCCAAACCAACAGGGTCATCCTCTCATTTAATTCAGATCTACCTTAAATTCTGAACAACTTGACTTATACCTTAAAGTATTTTAATTATCTGAATAACTACAGAATTACTAACACGAATACACACAGTTCATCCACAAGGGGGCTCCATACCTCCGATACATTCATCTTATACACACACATCTCACCTACAAGAGGGCTCAATACCTCAGTACATTCACCCTTACACACACATCTCACCTACAAGAGGTCTCAATACCTCAGTACATTCACCCTTACACACACATCCCATTTACAAGAGGTCTCCCAACCTCAGTACATTCACCCTTACACACACATCTCACCTACAACAGGTCTCAATACCTCAGTACATTCACCCTTACACACACATCCCATTTACAAGAGGTCTCCCAACCTCAGTACATTCACCCTTACACACACATCCCATTTACAAGAGGTCTCCCAACCTCAGTACAATAATCCTACATACACACATTTTATCCACAAGGGGTCTCCAGACCTCAATTACATTCATCTTACACATCCCTAAACTTAACCTTTAATCTTACTCAAAAGCCCAACCTCAACTCAAATCCTAACCATCCCTAACCCTAATCCTAACCCTAACCCTTACCCTAACCCTAACCCTAAAAACCTAAACCTAACCCTGGCCCTAAACCTAGACCTAACCCTAACCCTGACCCTAAACCTAACCCTGACCCTGACCCTAACCCTAACCCTGGCCCCAACCCAAACCCTAACCCTAAACCTAACCCTGGCCCTAAACCTAACCCTAACCATAACCCTAACCCTGACCCTAACCCTAACCCAAATCCTAATTCCCCCCCCCCCCCTTCTTCTCCCCTTCCAAAACTCACAACTGTCCTCTCATATTGCACCCACTAGCCACATACGAAGACACCGGATCCTCCACAATCCGACTGCACGCATAAGGGGTACCCAGTGACCTTGATACACCATACAGCACATCCCACATCAAAACTCTGAAACTATTCAGAGGTCTCGCACCATACGCTACTGACAAAAGTACTTTAGTGCATACGGATCTCAACTGGATGTACGATGTGAGAGTGCAACACTACCTTCTGCGAACTCTGGTAACGCCTACGAGCGTTAGGAGGCAGTAGCGTATTGGTTTCCCGCAGGGAGCCGTTGAACACAAACCCTAACCCAGCCAGTTCCTCTGTCCGACCGAGCTCTCCGGCCCCACAATCGTACTTGCACCCAGACAACAACACAAACAAACCTACTACAACATACACTAGCTCTACAGATGAGAGACCTCTCCCTCCTAAACTACTCCTAACTCCTTCTCTTCAACACTTTTCCTCTTCTCTCTCACCCACCCTCTCTACCACCCAAACCACCTCTCCCCCATCTTGGGATAAAAAAATAAAAAAATAAAACAAATAAATATCACCCACCAATCCAAACCTGTTAGAGAACTTGAGGAAACCTTACCAACCCTACTCACGAACCTTACAAAATCGTTTTAACGGTGTTTATTTCAAGAAAATATAAAAGTACCGGATAAACCTACTTTTCAATGAAAACTATAACTTAACTGAACTTACTTTGAAAAAATTAATATACCTTAAACCTCATATTCACTGGAAACTACGACTTAACTGGATTTAATTTTTTTTTAAATCTCGTTTTTACTCAACCACTTTAAAGTACATTATAACTTAATTTACTGTTAAAAAAACGGAAATTAACTTTTAAAAAAACCCATTTTTTGACTTATCAAATTTTAAACTACATTTTATCTGGATTTACTAAAACGAAATTTAACTTCCAAAAATTCGTGTCCACTTATCCACTGTAAACTATATCTTAATTTATTTAGGGCTCAAAATGAAAATGACCTTCTATAACACTTGATTTTACTGAGCCACCTTAAACTATATTTCAGATGAGTTACTGTTAAAAACGGAAATGACCTTATCCAATTCTAAACTACATTTTATCTGGATTTAATGTAATCATTATCCAAGGTAAATTGTATTTTAACCTTAGTTAAGGTTAAAGTAACGAACAAGACCTTATAAAACTCGATTTATTAATTCACTTAAAACAAATACCGGAACCCAATTTACTTTAAAAATCTAAAATTAACCAAACCTGAATTTCTAAAATTATTAACCAAAATAAAAACCCCCCCAAACAATGTACAAACCCAGATATTTTTCTCTTTGACAGAGCTTCGCTTTATTGGGGCTGAAGCCATCTCCCCTTATTTTCACAAAAGTACAGGAATTTACCAGTACAAGCTGTCAATGACATGCCCAAGAGCAGCCTGAAGGGGCCAGGCCATCTTTACGACTACACTTTTCTCTCATGGTTGCTTAAAAACCTCCGGGTGAAAATCTCAGCCACAATTTGCATACAAACCAAAACAAACCACAAGACCCCGCCCACGGCTCACAGCCCGCCAATCATAGCCACTGTTACTTTTAAAATCTAAATACACCTTAAATCTCCTTTTTACTGAAAAACTAAGACTTAACTTAGTTTATCCTTTATAAAATTTTAATATACCTTAAAATTCGTTGTTACTTATCCATTTTTAAAGGACATTTTATCTGGAGTTACTGTCTAAAACTGGTATGCATTTATCCAATGTAAACTGTATTTCAACCTTAGTTACTGCTAAAATAACGAAAAAGACCTTATAAAACTCGATTTATTAATTCACTTAAAGCAATACCGGAACCCAATTTACTTCAAAAATCTAAAATTAACCAAACCTCAATTTCTAAAATTATTAACCAAAATAAAAAACCCCCTAACGATGTACAAACCCAGATATTTTTTCTTTGACAGAGCTTCGTTTTATTGGGGCTGAAGCCATCTCCCCTTATTTTCACAAAAGTACAGGAATTAACCGTACAAGCTGTCAATGACATGCCCAAGAGCAGCCTGAAGGGGCCAGCCCATCTTTACGACTACACCTTTCTCTCATGGTTGCTAAAAAACCTCCGGGTGAAAATCTCAGCCACAATTTGCATACAAACCACAAGACCCCGCCCACGGCTCACAGCCCGCCAATCACAGCCACTGCAGACACGAATAAAACATAAGTGTTCCACACACCAACTTTAACACACATAATCAAAAATACAAGGGACATAAATGGGAAATAAAATAAAAATCTAAAGCAAAAGATCTAACCAAAGAGAAACATGTCGAAAAAAGAACTCTAACACACAAAATGAAACTATTAAATAGACAATTATCTGTAATAAGATAAAAACCGGGACCCCGCGGGGATAACGGAGAATAAAACCTCAAATACACCAGAAGATTACAAGACTTGAAGATTTCCTGCTGAAGATCCCAAGAACCTCCAGGGCAGCCACTCCAGAAAAAATCAAAAGCTCTTTTGAGAGCTATGAGCAAATTTTCCTCCTCCGCCAAGCCTCCAGAAGAACGACCAGCCCCATGGACCACGGACCTCCTCCTCCAAGCCTCCAGAAGAACGGCCAGCCACACGGACCACGGACCAGGCCTCCTCCTCCTCCAAGCCTCCAGAAGAACGACCAACCTCATGGACCACGGACCTCCTCCTCCAAGCCTCCAGAAGAACAGCCAACCCCACGAACCAGAGAAACACCGACTTCACAGCCGACACAGACATCTTTCAAGGTAAGTGAACAAAGTAACTCTCACTAGGGAACACCTTTCAAGGTAAGTGAACAAAGTAACTCTCACTAGGGAATACCTCAATCTTCTTCCAAACTAATATTATGGGACTACAAAAAAAGGTAACAAATCCTAAAATACCAAAACTTTTTAAACAAAAAATACATGAAAATAGAAAACAAAACGATGAATATAAAAATAACCGACGGTGACAGTGTTTACAATAAATGTTCATAAATATTTTACTGTACCCTGAGTAAATATAAGACCCTTCGGAAAACCAAAAAATATTAATTGGGCACTGGACGACCTTGGACTCGATCAACCCAAGGGGGCCACTAGCGCGGAGGGCGTCTGGTATTCCCACGGCCGAAACGCCTGTTGATCCGCTAGATACCACTGACGAAAGTCCAGAAATTCATATTAGGTACCAATAATTACTATCTCCTCCCGGGCCTCCAGGAGGGATAATAATGAAGGCTATCCTAAACTAGAAATAATACACCTAAAACCGACCTCCAAACCAACAGGGTCATCCTCTCATTTAATTCAGATCTACCTTAAATTCTGAACAACTTGACTTATACCTTAAAGTATTTTAATTATCTGAATAACTACAGAATTACTAACACGAATACACACAGTTCATCCACAAGGGGGCTCCATACCTCCGATACATTCATCTTATACACACACATCTCACCTACAAGAGGGCTCAATACCTCAGTACATTCACCCTTACACACACATCTCACCTACAAGAGGTCTCAATACCTCAGTACATTCACCCTTACACACACATCCCATTTACAAGAGGTCTCCCAACCTCAGTACATTCACCCTTACACACACATCTCACCTACAACAGGTCTCAATACCTCAGTACATTCACCCTTACACACACATCCCATTTACAAGAGGTCTCCCAACCTCAGTACATTCACCCTTACACACACATCCCATTTACAAGAGGTCTCCCAACCTCAGTACAATAATCCTACATACACACATTTTATCCACAAGGGGTCTCCAGACCTCAATTACATTCATCTTACACATCCCTAAACTTAACCTTTAATCTTACTCAAAAGCCCAACCTCAACTCAAATCCTAACCATCCCTAACCCTAATCCTAACCCTAACCCTTACCCTAACCCTAACCCTAAAAACCTAAACCTAACCCTGGCCCTAAACCTAGACCTAACCCTAACCCTGACCCTAAACCTAACCCTGACCCTGACCCTAACCCTAACCCTGGCCCCAACCCAAACCCTAACCCTAAACCTAACCCTGGCCCTAAACCTAACCCTAACCATAACCCTAACCCTGACCCTAACCCTAACCCAAATCCTAATTCCCCCCCCCCCCCTTCTTCTCCCCTTCCAAAACTCACAACTGTCCTCTCATATTGCACCCACTAGCCACATACGAAGACACCGGATCCTCCACAATCCGACTGCACGCATAAGGGGTACCCAGTGACCTTGATACACCATACAGCACATCCCACATCAAAACTCTGAAACTATTCAGAGGTCTCGCACCATACGCTACTGACAAAAGTACTTTAGTGCATACGGATCTCAACTGGATGTACGATGTGAGAGTGCAACACTACCTTCTGCGAACTCTGGTAACGCCTACGAGCGTTAGGAGGCAGTAGCGTATTGGTTTCCCGCAGGGAGCCGTTGAACACAAACCCTAACCCAGCCAGTTCCTCTGTCCGACCGAGCTCTCCGGCCCCACAATCGTACTTGCACCCAGACAACAACACAAACAAACCTACTACAACATACACTAGCTCTACAGATGAGAGACCTCTCCCTCCTAAACTACTCCTAACTCCTTCTCTTCAACACTTTTCCTCTTCTCTCTCACCCACCCTCTCTACCACCCAAACCACCTCTCCCCCATCTTGGGATAAAAAAATAAAAAAATAAAACAAATAAATATCACCCACCAATCCAAACCTGTTAGAGAACTTGAGGAAACCTTACCAACCCTACTCACGAACCTTACAAAATCGTTTTAACGGTGTTTATTTCAAGAAAATATAAAAGTACCGGATAAACCTACTTTTCAATGAAAACTATAACTTAACTGAACTTACTTTGAAAAAATTAATATACCTTAAACCTCATATTCACTGGAAACTACGACTTAACTGGATTTAATTTTTTTTTAAATCTCGTTTTTACTCAACCACTTTAAAGTACATTATAACTTAATTTACTGTTAAAAAAACGGAAATTAACTTTTAAAAAAACCCATTTTTTGACTTATCAAATTTTAAACTACATTTTATCTGGATTTACTAAAACGAAATTTAACTTCCAAAAATTCGTGTCCACTTATCCACTGTAAACTATATCTTAATTTATTTAGGGCTCAAAATGAAAATGACCTTCTATAACACTTGATTTTACTGAGCCACCTTAAACTATATTTCAGATGAGTTACTGTTAAAAACGGAAATGACCTTATCCAATTCTAAACTACATTTTATCTGGATTTAATGTAATCATTATCCAAGGTAAATTGTATTTTAACCTTAGTTAAGGTTAAAGTAACGAACAAGACCTTATAAAACTCGATTTATTAATTCACTTAAAACAAATACCGGAACCCAATTTACTTTAAAAATCTAAAATTAACCAAACCTGAATTTCTAAAATTATTAACCAAAATAAAAACCCCCCCAAACAATGTACAAACCCAGATATTTTTCTCTTTGACAGAGCTTCGCTTTATTGGGGCTGAAGCCATCTCCCCTTATTTTCACAAAAGTACAGGAATTTACCAGTACAAGCTGTCAATGACATGCCCAAGAGCAGCCTGAAGGGGCCAGGCCATCTTTACGACTACACTTTTCTCTCATGGTTGCTTAAAAACCTCCGGGTGAAAATCTCAGCCACAATTTGCATACAAACCAAAACAAACCACAAGACCCCGCCCACGGCTCACAGCCCGCCAATCATAGCCACTGTTACTTTTAAAATCTAAATACACCTTAAATCTCCTTTTTACTGAAAAACTAAGACTTAACTTAGTTTATCCTTTATAAAATTTTAATATACCTTAAAATTCGTTGTTACTTATCCATTTTTAAAGGACATTTTATCTGGAGTTACTGTCTAAAACTGGTATGCATTTATCCAATGTAAACTGTATTTCAACCTTAGTTACTGCTAAAATAACGAAAAAGACCTTATAAAACTCGATTTATTAATTCACTTAAAGCAATACCGGAACCCAATTTACTTCAAAAATCTAAAATTAACCAAACCTCAATTTCTAAAATTATTAACCAAAATAAAAAACCCCCTAACGATGTACAAACCCAGATATTTTTTCTTTGACAGAGCTTCGTTTTATTGGGGCTGAAGCCATCTCCCCTTATTTTCACAAAAGTACAGGAATTAACCGTACAAGCTGTCAATGACATGCCCAAGAGCAGCCTGAAGGGGCCAGCCCATCTTTACGGACTACACCTTTCTCTCATGGTTGCTAAAAAACCTCCGGGTGAAAATCTCAGCCACAATTTGCATACAAACCACAAGACCCCGCCCACGGCTCACAGCCCGCCAATCACAGCCACTGCAGACACGA